>NW_027472625.1:600000-911441 GCF_030347505.1 Rhynchophorus ferrugineus
TTGCCGGTTGCGAAATTGCATTATCTCTTATAGTTTCCGAGATATGGACTATCGATAATTTACACCTTAGGCTCTGCTTCTAACTTGGGCCCAAATTGTAAAATGGTCTTATCTATTGGCGATTTCGTTCCAATTCACATTCCAAGTAATATTCGGCATGCTAATTACATTGCCGGTTGCCAAATTGCATTATCTCTTATAGTTTCCGAGATATGGACTATCGATAATTTACACCTTAGGCTCTGCTTCTATCTTGGGCCCAAATTGTAAAATGGTCTTATCTATTGGCGATTTCGTTCCAATTCACATTCCAAGTAATATTCAGCATGCTAATTACATTGCCGGTTGCCAAATTGCATTATCTCTTATAGTTTCCGAGATATGGACTATCGATAATTTACACCTTAGGCTCTGCTTCTAACTTGGGCCCAAATTGTAAAATGGTCTTATCTATTGGCGATTTCGTCCCAATTCACATTCCAAGTGATATTCGGCATGCTAATTACATTGCCGGTTGCGAAATTGCATTATCTCTTATAGTTTCCGAGATATGGACTATCAATAATTTACACCTTAGGCTCTGCTTCTAACTTGGGCCCAAATTGTAAAATGGTCTTATCTATTGGCGATTTCGTTCCAATTCACATTCCAAGTAATATTCGGCATGCTAATTACATTGCCGGTTGCCAAATTGCATTATCTCTTATAGTTTCCGGGATATGGACTATCGATAATTTACACCTTAGGCTCTGCTTCTAACTTGGGTCCAAATTGTAAAATGGTCTTATCTATTGGCGATTTCGTTCCAATTCACATTCCAAGTAATATTCGGCATGCTAATTAAATTGCCGGTTGCCAAATTGCATTATCTCTTATAGTTTCCGAGATATGGACTATCGATAATTTACACCTTAGGCTCTGCTTCTAACTTGGGCCCAAATTGTAAAATAGTCTTATCTATTGGCGATTTCGTTCCAATTCACATTCCAAGTAATATTCGGCATGCTAATTACATTGCCGGTTGCCAAATTGCATTATCTCTTATAGTTTCCGAGATATGGACTATCGATAATTTACACCTTAGGCTCTGCTTCTAACTTGGGCCCAAATTGTAAAATGGTCTTATCTATTGGCGATTTAGTTGCAATTCACATTCCAAGTAATATTCGGCATGCTAATTACATTGCCGGTTGCCAAATTGCATTATCTCTTATAGTTTCCGAGATATTGACTATCGATAATTTACACCTTAGGCTCTGCTTCTAACTTGGGCCCAAATTGTAAAATGGTCTTATCTATTGGCGATTTCGTTCCAATTCACATTCCAAGTAATATTCGGCATGCTAATTACATTGCCGGTTGCCAAATTGCATTATCTCTTATAGTTTCCGAGATATGGACTATCGATAATTTACACCTTAGGCTCTGCTTCTAACTTGGGCCCAAATTGTAAAATGGTCTTATCTATTGGCGATTTCGTTCCAATTCACATTCCAAGTAATATTCGGCATGCTAATTACATTGCCGGTTGCCAAATTGCATTATCTCTTATAGTTTCCGAGATATGGACTATCGATAATTTACACCTTAGGCTCTGCTTCTAACTTGGGCCCAAATTGTAAAATGGTCTTATCTATTGGCGATTTCGTTCCAATTCACACTCCAAGTAATATTCGGCATGCTAATTACATTGCCGGTTGCGAAATTGCATTATCTCTTATAGTTTCCGAGATATGGACTATCGATAATTTACACCTTAGGCTCTGCTTCTAACTTGGGCCCAAATTGTAAAATGGTCTTATCTATTGGCGATTTCGTTCCAATTCACATTCCAAGTAATATTCGGCATGCTAATTACATTGCCGGTTGCCAAATTGCATTATCTCTTATAGTTTCCGAGATATGGACTATCGATAATTTACACCTTAGGCTCTGCTTCTAACTTGGGCCCAAATTGTAAAATGGTCTTATCTATTGGCGATTTCGTTCCAATTCACATTCCAAGTAATATTCGGCATGCTAATTACATTGCCGGTTGCCAAATTGCATTATCTCTTATAGTTTCCGAGATATGGACTATCGATAATTTACACCTTAGGCTCTGCTTCTAACTTGGGCCCAAATTGTAAAATGGTCTTATCTATTGGCGATTTCGTTCCTATTCACATTCCAAGTAATATTCGGCATGCTAATTACATTGCCGGTTGCCAAATTGCATTATCTCTTATAGTTTCCGAGATATGGACTATCAATAATTTACACCTTAGGCTCTGCTTCTAACTTGGGCCCAAATTGTAAAATGGTCTTATCTATTGGCGATTTCGTTCCAATTCACATTCCAAGTAATATTCGGCATGCTAATTACATTGCCGGTTGCCAAATTGCATTATCTCTTATAGTTTCCGAGATATGGACTATCGATAATTTACACCTTAGGCTCTGCTTCTAACTTGGGCCCAAATTGTAAAATGGTCTTACCTATTGGCGATTCCGTTCCAATTCACATTCCAAGTAATATTCGGCATGCTAATTACATTGCCGGTTGCCAAATTGCATTATCTCTTATAGTTTCCGAGATATGGACTATCGATAATTTACACCTTAGGCTCTGCTTCTAACTTGGGCCCAAATTGTAAAATGGTCTTATCTATTGGCGATTTCGTTCCAATTCACATTCCAAGTAATATTCGGCATGCTAATTACATTGCCGGTTGCCAAATTGCATTATCTCTTATACTTTCCGAGATATGGACTATCGATAATTTACACCTTAGGCTCTGTTTCTAACTTGGGCCCAAATTGTAAAATGGTCTTATCTATTGGCGATTTCGTCCCAATTCGCATTCCAAGTAATATTCGGCATGCTAATTACATTGCCGGTTGCCAAATTGCATTATCTCTTATAGTTTCCGAGATATGGACTATCGATAATTTACACCTTAGGCTCTGCTTCTAACTTGGGCCCAAATTGTAAAATGGCCTTATCTATTGGCGATTTCGTTCCAATTCACATTCCAAGTAATATTCGGCATGCTAATTACATTGCCGGTTGCCAAATTGCATTATCTCTTATAGTTTCCGAGATATGGACTATCGATAATTTACACCTTAGGCTCTGCTTCTAACTTGGGCCCAAATTGTAAAATGGTCTTATCTATTGGCAATTTCGTTCCAATTCACATTCCAAGTAATATTCGGCATGCTAATTACATTGCCGGTTGCCAAATTGCATTATCTCTTATAGTTTCCGAGATATGGACTATCGATAATTTACACCTTAGGCTCTGCTTCTAACTTGGGCCCAAATTGTAAAATGGTCTTATCTATTGGCGATTTCGTTCCAATTCACATTCCAAGTAATATTCGGCATGCTAATTACATTGCCGGTTGCCAAATTGCATTATCTCTTAAAGTTTCCGAGATATGGACTATCGATAATTTACACCATAGGCTCTGCTTCTAACTTGGGCCCAAATTGTAAAATGGTCTTATCTATTGGCGATTTCGTTCCAATTCACATTCCAAGTAATATTCGGCATGCTAATTACATTGCCGGTTGCCAAATTGCATTATCTCCTATAGTTTCCGAGATATGGACTATCGATAATTTACACCTTAGGCTCTGCTTCTAACTTGGGCCCAAATTGTAAAATGGTCTTATCTATTGGCGATTTCGTTCCAATTCACATTCCAAGTAATATTCGGTATGCTAATTACATTGCCGGTTGCCAAATTGAATTATCTCTTATAGTTTCCGAGATATGGACTATCGATAATTTACACCTTAGGCTCTGCTTCTAACTTGGGCCCAAATTGTAAAATGGTCTTACCTATTGGCGATTTCGTTCCAATTCACATTCCATGTAATATTCGGCATGCTAATTACATTGCCGGTTGCCAAATTGCATTATCTCTTATAGTTTCCGAGATATAGACTATCGATAATTTACACCTTAGGCTCTGCTTCTAACTTGGGCCCAAATTGTAAAATGGTCTTATCTATTGGCGATTTCGTTCCAATTCACATTCCAAGTAATATTCGGCATGCTAATTACATTGCCGGTTGCCAAATTGCATTATCTCTTATAGTTTCCGAGATATGGACTATCGATAATTTACACCTTAGGCTCTGCTTCTAACTTGGGCCCAAATTGTAAAATGGTCTTATCTATTGGCGATTTAGTTGCAATTCACATTCCAAGTAATATTCGGCATGCTAATTACATTGCCGGTTGCCAAATTGCATTATCTCTATAGTTTCCGAGATATGGACTATCGATAATTTACACCTTAGGCTCTGCTTCTAACTTGGGCCCAAATTGTAAAATGGTCTTATCTATTGGCGATTTCGTTCCAATTCACATTCCAAGTAATATTCGGCATGCTAATTACATTGCCGGTTGCCAAATTGCATTATCTCTTATAGTTTCCGAGATATGGACTATCGATAATTTACACCTTAGGCTCTGCTTCTAACTTGGGCCCAAATTGTAAAATGGTCTTATCTATTGGCGATTTAGTTGCAATTCACATTCCAAGTAATATTCGGCATGCTAATTACATTGCCGGTTGCCAACTTGCATTATCTCTTATAGTTTCCGAGATATGGACTATCGATAATTTACACCTTAGGCTCTGCTTCTAACTTGGGCCCAAATTGTAAAATGGTCTTATCTATTGGCGATTTCGTTCCAATTCACATTCCAGGTAATATTTGGCATGCTAATTACATTGCCGGTTGCCAAATTGCATTATCTCTTATAGTTTCCGAGATATGGACTATCGATAATTTACACCTTAGGCTCTGCTTCTAACTTGGGCCCAAATTGTAAAATGGTCTTATCTATTGGCGATTTCGTTCCAATTCACATTCCAAGTAATATTCGGCATGCTAATTACATTGCCGGTTACCAAATTGCATTATCTCTTATAGTTTCCGAGATATGGACTATCGATAATTTACACCTTAGGCTCTGCTTCTAACTTGGGCCCAAATTGTAAAATGGTCTTATCTATTGGCGATTTCGTTCTAATTCACATTCCAAGTAATATTCGGCATGCTAATTACATTGCCGGTTGCCAAATTGCATTATCTCTTATAGTTTCCGAGATATAGACTATCGATAATTTACACCTTAGGCTCTGCTTCTAACTTGGGCCCAAATTGTAAAATGGTCTTATCTATTGGCGATTTCGTTCCAATTCACATTCCAAGTAATATTCGGCATGCTAATTACATTGCCGGTTGCCAAATTGCATTATCTCTTATAGTTTCCGAGATATGGACTATCGATAATTTACACCTTAGGCTCTGCTTCTAACTTGGGCCCAAATTGTAAAATGGTCTTATCTATTGGCGATTTCGTCCCAATTCACATTCCAAGTGATATTCGGCATGCTAATTACATTGCCGGTTGCCAAATTGCATTATCTCTTATAGTTTCCGAGATATGGACTATCGATAATTTACACCTTAGGCTCTGCTTCTAACTTGGGCCCAAATTGTAAAATGGCCTTATCTATTGGCGATTTCGTCCCAATTCACATTCCAAGTAATATTCGGCATGCTAATTACATTGCCGGTTGCGAAATTGCATTATCTCTTATAGTTTCAGAGATATGGACTATCGATAATTTACACCTTAGGCTCTGCTTCTAACTTGGGCCCAAATTGTAAAATGGTCTTATCTATTGGCAATTTCGTTCCAATTCACATTCCAAGTAATATTCGGCATGCTAATTACATTGCCGGTTGCCAAATTGCATTATCTCTTATAGTTTCCGAGATATGGACTATCGATAATTTACACCTTAGGCTCTGCTTCTAACTTGGGCCCAAATTGTAAAATGGTCTTATCTATTGGCGATTTCGTTCCAATTCACATTCCAAGTAATATTCGGCATGCTAATTACATTGCCGGTTGCCAAATTGCATTAACTCTTATAGTTTCCGAGATATGGACTATCGATAATTTACACCTTAGGCTCTGCTTCTAACTTGGGCCCAAATTGTAAAATGGTCTTATCTATTGGCGATTTCGTTCCAATTCACATTCCAAGTAATATTCGGCATGCTAATTACATTGCCGGTTGCCAAATTGCATTATCTCTTATAGTTTCCGAGATATGGACTATCGATAATTTACACCTTAGGCTCTGCTTCTAACTTGGGCCCAAATTGTAAAATGGCCTTATCTATTGGCGATTTCGTCCCAATTCACATTCCAAGTAATATTCGGCATGCTAATTACATTGCCGGTTGCCAAATTGCATTATCTCTTATAGTTTCCGAGATATGGACTATCGATAATTTACACCTTAGGCTCTGCTTCTAACTTGGGCCCAAATTGTAAAATGGTCTTATCTATTGGCGATTTCGTCCCAATTCACATTCCAAGTGATATTCGGCATGCTAATTACATTGCCGGTTGCCAAATTGCATTATCTCTTATAGTTTCCGAGATATGGACTATCGATAATTTACACCTTAGGCTCTGTTTCTAACTTGGGCCCAAATTGTAAAATGGCCTTATCTATTGGCGATTTCGTCCCAATTCACATTCCAAGTAATATTCGGCATGCTAATTACATTGCCGGTTGCGAAATTGCATTATCTCTTATAGTTTCAGAGATATGGACTATCGATAATTTACACCTTAGGCTCTGCTTCTAACTTGGGCCCAAATTGTAAAATGGTCTTATCTATTGGCAATTTCGTTCCAATTCACATTCCAAGTAATATTCGGCATGCTAATTACATTGCCGGTTGCCAAATTGCATTATCTCTTATAGTTTCCGAGATATGGACTATCGATAATTTACACCTTTGGCTCTGCTTCTAACTTGGGCCCAAATTGTAAAATGGTCTTATCTATTGGCGATTTCGTTCCAATTCACATTCCAAGTAATATTCGGCATGCTAATTACATTGCCGGTTGCCAAATTGCATTAACTCTTATAGTTTCCGAGATATGGACTATCGATAATTTACACCTTAGGCTCTGCTTCTAACTTGGGCCCAAATTGTAAAATGGTCTTATCTATTGGCGATTTCGTTCCAATTCACATTCCAAGTAATATTCGGCATGCTAATTACATTGCCGGTTGCCAAATTGCATTATCTCTTATAGTTTCCGAGATATGGACTATCGATAATTTACACCTTAGGCTCTGCTTCTAACTTGGGCCCAAATTGTAAAATGGTCTTATCTATTGGCGATTTCGTCCCAATTCACATTCCAAGTGATATTCGGCATGCTAATTACATTGCCGGTTGCGAAATTGCATTATCTCTTATAGTTTCCGAGATATGGACTATCAATAATTTACACCTTAGGCTCTGCTTCTAACTTGGGCCCAAATTGTAAAATGGTCTTATCTATTGGCGATTTCGTTCCAATTCACATTCCAAGTAATATTCGGCATGCTAATTACATTGCCGGTTGCCAAATTGCATTATCTCTTATAGTTTCCGAGATATGGACTATCGATAATTTACACCTTAGGCTCTGCTTCTAACTTGGGCCCAAATTGTAAAATGGTCTTATCTATTGGCGATTTCGTTCCAATTCACATTCCAAGTAATATTCGGCATGCTAATAACATTGCCGGTTGCCAAATTGCATTATCTCTTATAGTTTCCGAGATATGGACTATCGATAATTTACACCTTAGGCTCTGCTTCTAACTTGGGCCCAAATTGTAAAATGGTCTTATCTATTGGCGATTTCGTTAAAATTCACATTCCAAGTAATATTCGGCATGCTAATTACATTGCCGGTTGCCAAATTGCATAATCTCTTATAGTTTCCGAGATATGGACTATCAATAATTTACACCTTAGGCTCTGCTTCTAACTTGGTCCCAAATTGTAAAATGGTCTTATCTATTGGCGATTTCGTTCCAATTCACATTCCAAGTAATATTCGGCATGCTAATTACATTGCCGGTTGCCAAATTGCATTATCTCTTATAGTTTCCGAGATATGGACTATCGATAATTTACACCATAGGCTCTGCTTCTAACTTGGGCCCAAATTGTAAAATGGTCTTATCTATTGGCGATTTCGTTCCAATTCACATTCCAAGTAATATTCGGCATGCTAATTACATTGCCGGTTGCCAAATTGCATTATCTCTTATAGTTTCCGAGATATGGACTATCGATAATTTACACCTTAGGCTCTGCTTCTAACTTGGGCCCAAATTGTAAAATGGTCTTATCTATTGGCGATTTCGTTCCAATTCACATTCCAAGTAATATTCGGCATGCTAATTACATTGCCGGTTGCCAAATTGCATTATCTCTTACAGTTTCCGAGATATGGACTATCGATAATTTACACCTTAGGCTCTGCTTCTAACTTGGGCCCAAATTGTAAAATGGTTTTATCTATTGGCGATTTCGTTCCAATTCACATTCCAAATAATATTCGGCATGCTAATTACATTGCCGGTTGCCAAATTGAATTATCTCTTATAGTTTCCGAGATATGGACTATCGATAATTTACACCTTAGGCTCTGCTTCTAACTTGGGCCCAAATTGTAAAATGGTCTTACCTATTGGCGATTTCGTTCCAATTCACATTCCAAGTAATATTCGGCATGCTAATTACATTGCCGGTTGCCAAATTGCATTATCTCTTATAGTTTCCGAGATATGGACTATCGATAATTTACACCTTAGGCTCTGCTTCTAACTTGGGCCCAAATTGTAAAATGGTCTTATCTATTGGCTATTTCGTTCCAATTCACATTCCAAGTAATATTCGGCATGCTAATTACATTGCCGGTTGCCAAATTGCATTATCTCTTATAGTTTCCGAGATATGGACTATCGATAATTTACACCTTAGGCTCTGCTTCTAACTTGGGCCCAAATTGTAAAATGGTCTTATCTATTGGCGATTTCGTTCCAATTCACACTCCAAGTAATATTCGGCATGCTAATTACATTGCCGGTTGCGAAATTGCATTATCTCTTATAGTTTCCGAGATATGGACTATCGATAATTTACACCTTAGGCTCTGCTTCTAACTTGGGCCCAAATTGTAAAATGGTCTTATCTATTGGCGATTTCGTTCCAATTCACATTCCAAGTAATATTCGGCATGCTAATTACATTGCCGGTTGCCAAATTGCATTATCTCTTATAGTTTCCGAGATATGGACTATCAATAATTTACACCTTAGGCTCTGCTTCTAACTTGGGCCCAAATTGTAAAATGGTCTTATCTATTGGCGATTTCGCTCCAATTCACATTCCAAGTAATATTCCGCATGCTAATTACATTGCCGGTTGCCAAATTGCATTATCTCCTATAGTTTCCGAGATATGGACTATCGATAATTTACACCTTATCCTCTGCTTCTAACTTGCTCCCAAATTGCAAAATGGTCTTATCTATTGGCGATTTCGTTCCAATTCACATTCCAAGTAATATTCGGCATGCTAATTACATTGCCGGTTGCCAAATTGCATTATCTCTTATAGTTTCCGAGATATGGACTATCGATAATTTACACCTTAGGCTCTGCTTCTAACTTGGGCCCAAATTGTAAAATGGTCTTATCTATTGGCGATTTCGTTCCAATTCACATTCCAAGTAATATTCGGCATGCTAATTACATTGCCGGGTGCCAAATTGCATTATCTCTTATAGTTTCCGAGATATGGACTATCGATAATTTACAGCTTAGGCTCTGCTTCTAACTTGGGCCCAAATTGTAAAATGGTCTTATCTATTGGCGATTTCGTTCCAATTCACATTCCAAGTAATATTCGGCATGCTAATTACATTGCCGGTTGCCAAATTGCATTATCTCTTATAGTTTCCGAGATATGGACTATCAATAATTTACACCTTAGGCTCTGCTCCTAACTTGGGCCCAAATTGTAAAATGGTCTTATCTATTGGCAATTTCGTTCCAATTCACATTCCAAGTAATATTCGGCATGCTAATTACATTGCCGGTTGCCAAATTGCATTATCTCTTATAGTTTCCGAGATATGGACTATCGATAATTTAAACCTTAGGCTCTGCTTCTAACTTGGGCCCAAATTGTAAAATGGTCTTATCTATTGGCGATTTCGTTCCAATTCACATTCCAAGTAATATTCGGCATGCTAATTACATTGCCGGTTGCCAAATTGCATTAACTCTAATAGTTTCCGAGATATGGACTATCGATAAATTACACCTTAGGCTCTGCTTCTAACTTGGGCCCAAATTGTAAAATGGTCTTATCTATTGGCGATTTCGTTCCAATTCACATTCCAAGTAATATTCGGCATGCTAATTACATTGCCGGTTGCCAAATTGCATTATCTCTTATAGTTTCCGAGATATGGACTATCGATAATTTACACCATAGGCTCTGCTTCTAACTTGGGCCCAAATGGTAAAATGGTCTTATCTATTAGCAATTTCGTTCCAATTCACATTCCAAGTAATATTCGGCATGCTAATTACATTGCCGGTTGCCAAATTGCATTATCTCTTATAGTTTCCGAGATATGGACTATCGATAATTTACACCTTAGGCTCTGCTTCTAACTTGGGCCCAAACTGTAAAATGGTCTTATCTATTGGCGATTTCGTTCCAATTCACATTCCAAGTAATATTCGGCATGCTAATTACATTGCCGGTTGCCAAATTGAATTATCTCTTATAGTTTCCGAGATATGGACTATCGATAATTTACACCTTAGGCTCTGCTTCTAACTTGGGCCCAAATTGTAAAATGGTCTTACCTATTGGCGATTTCGTTCCAATTCACATTCCATGTAATATTCGGCATGCTAATTACATTGCCGGTTGCCAAATTGCATTATCTCTTATAGTTTCCGAGATATGGACTATCGATAATTTACACCTTAGGCTCTGCTTCTAACTTGGGCCCAAATTGTAAAATGGTCTTATCTATTGGCGATTTCGTCCCAATTCACATTCCAAGTGATATTCGGCATGCTAATTACATTGCCGGTTGCGAAATTGCATTATCTCTTATAGTTTCCGAGATATGGACTATCGATAATTTACACCTTAGGCTCTGCTTCTAACTTGGGCCCAAATTGTAAAATGGTCTTATCTATTGGCGATTTCGTTCCAATTCACATTCCAAGTAATATTCGGCATGCTAATTACATTGCCGGTTGCCAAATTGCATTATCTCTATAGTTTCCGAGATATGGACTATCGATAATTTACACCTTAGGCTCTGCTTCTAACTTGGGCCCAAATTGTAAAATGGTCTTATCTATTGGCGATTTCGTTCCAATTCACATTCCAAGTAATATTCGGCATGCTAATTACATTGCCGGTTGCCAAATTGCATTATCTCTTATAGTTTCCGAGATATGGACTATCGATAATTTACACCTTAGGCTCTGCTTCTAACTTGGGCCCAAATTGTAAAATGGTCTTATCTATTGGCGATTTAGTTGCAATTCACATTCCAAGTAATATTCGGCATGCTAATTACATTGCCGGTTGCCAAATTGCATTATCTCTTATAGTTTCCGAGATATGGACTATCGATAATTTACACCTTAGGCTCTGCTTCTAACTTGGGCCCAAATTGTAAAATGGTCTTATCTATTGGCGATTTCATTCCAATTCACATTCCAAGTAATATTCGGCATGCTAATTACATTGCCGGTTGCCAAATTGCATTATCTCTTATAGTTTCCGAGATATGGACTATCGATAATTTACACCTTAGGCTCTGCTTCTAACTTGTGCCCAAATTGTAAAATGGTCTTATCTATTGGCTATTTCGTTCCAATTCACATTCCAAGTAATATTCGGAATGCTAATTACATTGCCGGTTGCCAAATTGCATTATCTCTTATAGTTTCCGAGATATGGACTATCGATAATTTACACCTTAGGCTCTGCTTCTAACTTTGGCCCAAATTGTAAAATGGTCTTATCTATTGGCGATTTCGTTCCAATTCACACTCCAAGTAATATTCGGCATGCTAATTACATTGCCGGTTGCGAAATTGCATTATCTCTTATAGTTTCCGAGATATGGACTATCGATAATTTACACCTTAGGCTCTGCTTCTAACTTGGGCCCAAATTGTAAAATGGTCTTATCTATTGGCGATTTCGTTCCAATTCACATTCCAAGTAATATTCGGCATGCTAATTACATTGCCGGTTGCCAAATTGCATTATCTCTTATAGTTTCCGAGATATGGACTATCGATAATTTACACCTTAGGCTCTGCTTCTAACTTGGGCCCAAATTGTAAAATGGTCTTATCTATTGGCGATTTCGTTCCAATTCACATTCCAAGTAATATTCGGCATGCTAATTACATTGCCGGTTGCCAAATTGCATTATCTCTTATAGTTTCCGAGATATGGACTATCGATAATTTACACCTTAGGCTCTGCTACTAACTTGGGCCCAAATTGTAAAATGGTCTTATCTATTGGCGATTTCGTCCCAATTCACATTCCAAGTGATATTCGGCATGCTAATTACATTGCCGGTGGCGAAATTGCATTATCTCTTATAGTTTCCGAGATATGGACTATCAATAATTTACACCTTAGGCTCTGCTTCTAACTTGGGCCCAAATTGTAAAATGGTCTTATCTATTGGCGATTTCGTAACAATTCACATTCCAAGTAATATTCGGCATGCTAATTACATTGCCGGTTGCCAAATTGCATTATCTCTTATAGTTTCCGAGATATGGACTATCGATAATTTACACCTTAGGCTCTGCTACTAACTTGGGCCCAAATTGTAAAATGGTCTTATCTATTGGCGATTTCGTCCCAATTCACATTCCAAGTGATATTCGGCATGCTAATTACATTGCCGGTTGCGAAATTGCATTATCTCTTATAGTTTCCGAGATATGGACTATCGATAATTTACACCTTAGGCTCTGCTTCTATCTTGGGCCCAAATTGTAAAATGGTCTTATCTATTGGCGATTTCGTTCCAATTCACATTCCAAGTAATATTCAGCATGCTAATTACATTGCCGGTTGCCAAATTGCATTATCTCTTATAGTTTCCGAGATATGGACTATCGATAATTTACACCTTAGGCTCTGCTTCTAACTTGGGCCCAAATTGTAAAATGGTCTTATCTATTGGCGATTTCGTCCCAATTCACATTCCAAGTGATATTCGGCATGCTAATTACATTGCCGGTTGCGAAATTGCATTATCTCTTATAGTTTCCGAGATATGGACTATCAATAATTTACACCTTAGGCTCTGCTTCTAACTTGGGCCCAAATTGTAAAATGGTCTTATCTATTGGCGATTTCGTTCCAATTCACATTCCAAGTAATATTCGGCATGCTAATTACATTGCCGGTTGCCAAATTGCATTATCTCTTATAGTTTCCGGGATATGGACTATCGATAATTTACACCTTAGGCTCTGCTTCTAACTTGGGTCCAAATTGTAAAATGGTCTTATCTATTGGCGATTTCGTTCCAATTCACATTCCAAGTAATATTCGGCATGCTAATTAAATTGCCGGTTGCCAAATTGCATTATCTCTTATAGTTTCCGAGATATGGACTATCGATAATTTACACCTTAGGCTCTGCTTCTAACTTGGGCCCAAATTGTAAAATAGTCTTATCTATTGGCGATTTCGTTCCAATTCACATTCCAAGTAATATTCGGCATGCTAATTACATTGCCGGTTGCCAAATTGCATTATCTCTTATAGTTTCCGAGATATGGACTATCGATAATTTACACCTTAGGCTCTGCTTCTAACTTGGGCCCAAATTGTAAAATGGTCTTATCTATTGGCGATTTAGTTGCAATTCACATTCCAAGTAATATTCGGCATGCTAATTACATTGCCGGTTGCCAAATTGCATTATCTCTTATAGTTTCCGAGATATTGACTATCGATAATTTACACCTTAGGCTCTGCTTCTAACTTGGGCCCAAATTGTAAAATGGTCTTATCTATTGGCGATTTCGTTCCAATTCACATTCCAAGTAATATTCGGCATGCTAATTACATTGCCGGTTGCCAAATTGAATTATCTCTTATAGTTTCCGAGATATGGACTATCGATAATTTACACCTTAGGCTCTGCTTCTAACTTGGGCCCAAATTGTAAAATGGTCTTACCTATTGGCGATTTCGTTCCAATTCACATTCCATGTAATATTCGGCATGCTAATTACATTGCCGGTTGCCAAATTGCATTATCTCTTATAGTTTCCGAGATATGGACTATCGATAATTTACACCTTAGGCTCTGCTTCTAACTTGGGCCCAAATTGTAAAATGGTCTTATCTATTGGCGATTTCGTCCCAATTCACATTCCAAGTGATATTCGGCATGCTAATTACATTGCCGGTTGCGAAATTGCATTATCTCTTATAGTTTCCGAGATATGGACTATCGATAATTTACACCTTAGGCTCTGCTTCTAACTTGGGCCCAAATTGTAAAATGGTCTTATCTATTGGCGATTTCGTTCCAATTCACATTCCAAGTAATATTCGGCATGCTAATTACATTGCCGGTTGCCAAATTGCATTATCTCTATAGTTTCCGAGATATGGACTATCGATAATTTACACCTTAGGCTCTGCTTCTAACTTGGGCCCAAATTGTAAAATGGTCTTATCTATTGGCGATTTCGTTCCAATTCACATTCCAAGTAATATTCGGCATGCTAATTACATTGCCGGTTGCCAAATTGCATTATCTCTTATAGTTTCCGAGATATGGACTATCGATAATTTACACCTTAGGCTCTGCTTCTAACTTGGGCCCAAATTGTAAAATGGTCTTATCTATTGGCGATTTAGTTGCAATTCACATTCCAAGTAATATTCGGCATGCTAATTACATTGCCGGTTGCCAAATTGCATTATCTCTTATAGTTTCCGAGATATGGACTATCGATAATTTACACCTTAGGCTCTGCTTCTAACTTGGGCCCAAATTGTAAAATGGTCTTATCTATTGGCGATTTCATTCCAATTCACATTCCAAGTAATATTCGGCATGCTAATTACATTGCCGGTTGCCAAATTGCATTATCTCTTATAGTTTCCGAGATATGGACTATCGATAATTTACACCTTAGGCTCTGCTTCTAACTTGTGCCCAAATTGTAAAATGGTCTTATCTATTGGCTATTTCGTTCCAATTCACATTCCAAGTAATATTCGGAATGCTAATTACATTGCCGGTTGCCAAATTGCATTATCTCTTATAGTTTCCGAGATATGGACTATCGATAATTTACACCTTAGGCTCTGCTTCTAACTTTGGCCCAAATTGTAAAATGGTCTTATCTATTGGCGATTTCGTTCCAATTCACACTCCAAGTAATATTCGGCATGCTAATTACATTGCCGGTTGCGAAATTGCATTATCTCTTATAGTTTCCGAGATATGGACTATCGATAATTTACACCTTAGGCTCTGCTTCTAACTTGGGCCCAAATTGTAAAATGGTCTTATCTATTGGCGATTTCGTTCCAATTCACATTCCAAGTAATATTCGGCATGCTAATTACATTGCCGGTTGCCAAATTGCATTATCTCTTATAGTTTCCGAGATATGGACTATCGATAATTTACACCTTAGGCTCTGCTTCTAACTTGGGCCCAAATTGTAAAATGGTCTTATCTATTGGCGATTTCGTTCCAATTCACATTCCAAGTAATATTCGGCATGCTAATTACATTGCCGGTTGCCAAATTGCATTATCTCTTATAGTTTCCGAGATATGGACTATCGATAATTTACACCTTAGGCTCTGCTACTAACTTGGGCCCAAATTGTAAAATGGTCTTATCTATTGGCGATTTCGTCCCAATTCACATTCCAAGTGATATTCGGCATGCTAATTACATTGCCGGTTGCGAAATTGCATTATCTCTTATAGTTTCCGAGATATGGACTATCAATAATTTACACCTTAGGCTCTGCTTCTAACTTGGGCCCAAATTGTAAAATGGTCTTATCTATTGGCGATTTCGTAACAATTCACATTCCAAGTAATATTCGGCATGCTAATTACATTGCCGGTTGCCAAATTGCATTATCTCTTATAGTTTCCGAGATATGGACTATCGATAATTTACACCTTAGGCTCTGCTACTAACTTGGGCCCAAATTGTAAAATGGTCTTATCTATTGGCGATTTCGTCCCAATTCACATTCCAAGTGATATTCGGCATGCTAATTACATTGCCGGTTGCGAAATTGCATTATCTCTTATAGTTTCCGAGATATGGACTATCGATAATTTACACCTTAGGCTCTGCTTCTATCTTGGGCCCAAATTGTAAAATGGTCTTATCTATTGGCGATTTCGTTCCAATTCACATTCCAAGTAATATTCAGCATGCTAATTACATTGCCGGTTGCCAAATTGCATTATCTCTTATAGTTTCCGAGATATGGACTATCGATAATTTACACCTTAGGCTCTGCTTCTAACTTGGGCCCAAATTGTAAAATGGTCTTATCTATTGGCGATTTCGTCCCAATTCACATTCCAAGTGATATTCGGCATGCTAATTACATTGCCGGTTGCGAAATTGCATTATCTCTTATAGTTTCCGAGATATGGACTATCAATAATTTACACCTTAGGCTCTGCTTCTAACTTGGGCCCAAATTGTAAAATGGTCTTATCTATTGGCGATTTCGTTCCAATTCACATTCCAAGTAATATTCGGCATGCTAATTACATTGCCGGTTGCCAAATTGCATTATCTCTTATAGTTTCCGGGATATGGACTATCGATAATTTACACCTTAGGCTCTGCTTCTAACTTGGGTCCAAATTGTAAAATGGTCTTATCTATTGGCGATTTCGTTCCAATTCACATTCCAAGTAATATTCGGCATGCTAATTAAATTGCCGGTTGCCAAATTGCATTATCTCTTATAGTTTCCGAGATATGGACTATCGATAATTTACACCTTAGGCTCTGCTTCTAACTTGGGCCCAAATTGTAAAATAGTCTTATCTATTGGCGATTTCGTTCCAATTCACATTCCAAGTAATATTCGGCATGCTAATTACATTGCCGGTTGCCAAATTGCATTATCTCTTATAGTTTCCGAGATATGGACTATCGATAATTTACACCTTAGGCTCTGCTTCTAACTTGGGCCCAAATTGTAAAATGGTCTTATCTATTGGCGATTTAGTTGCAATTCACATTCCAAGTAATATTCGGCATGCTAATTACATTGCCGGTTGCCAAATTGCATTATCTCTTATAGTTTCCGAGATATTGACTATCGATAATTTACACCTTAGGCTCTGCTTCTAACTTGGGCCCAAATTGTAAAATGGTCTTATCTATTGGCGATTTCGTTCCAATTCACATTCCAAGTAATATTCGGCATGCTAATTACATTGCCGGTTGCCAAATTGCATTATCTCTTATAGTTTCCGAGATATGGACTATCGATAATTTACACCTTAGGCTCTGCTTCTAACTTGGGCCCAAATTGTAAAATGGTCTTATCTATTGGCGATTTCGTTCCAATTCACATTCCAAGTAATATTCGGCATGCTAATTACATTGCCGGTTGCCAAATTGCATTATCTCTTATAGTTTCCGAGATATGGACTATCGATAATTTACACCTTAGGCTCTGCTTCTAACTTGGGCCCAAATTGTAAAATGGTCTTATCTATTGGCGATTTCGTTCCAATTCACACTCCAAGTAATATTCGGCATGCTAATTACATTGCCGGTTGCGAAATTGCATTATCTCTTATAGTTTCCGAGATATGGACTATCGATAATTTACACCTTAGGCTCTGCTTCTAATTTGGGCCCAAATTGTAAAATGGTCTTATCTATTGGCGATTTCGTTCCAATTCACATTCCAAGTAATATTCGGCATGCTAATTACATTGCCGGTTGCCAAATTGCATTATCTCTTATAGTTTCCGAGATATGGACTATCGATAATTTACACCTTAGGCTCTGCTTCTAACTTGGGCCCAAATTGTAAAATGGTCTTATCTATTGGCGATTTCGTTCCAATTCACATTCCAAGTAATATTCGGCATGCTAATTACATTGCCGGTTGCCAAATTGCATTATCTCTTATAGTTTCCGAGATATGGACTATCGATAATTTACACCTTAGGCTCTGCTTCTAACTTGGGCCCAAATTGTAAAATGGTCTTATCTATTGGCGATTTCGTCCCAATTCACATTCCAAGTGATATTCGGCATGCTAATTATATTGCCGGTTGCGAAATTGCATTATCTCTTATAGTTTCCGAGATATGGACTATCGATAATTTACACCTTAGGCTCTGCTTCTAAATTGCTCCCAAATTGTAAAATGGTCTTATCTATTGGCGATTTCGTTCCAATTCACATTCCAAGTAATATTCGGCATGCTAATTACATTGCCGGTTGCCAAATTGCATTATCTCTTATAGTTTCCGAGATATGGACTATCGATAATTTACACCTTAGGCTCTGCTTCTAACTTGGGCCCAAATTGTAAAATGGTCTTATCTATTGGCGATTTCGTTCCAATTCACATTCCAAGTAATATTCGGCATGCTAATTACATTGCCGGTTGCCAAATTGCATTATCTCTTATAGTTTCCGAGATATGGACTATCGATAATTTACACCTTAGGCTCTGCTTCTAACTTGGGCCCAAATTGTAAAATGGTCTTATCTATTGGCGATTTCGTTCCTATTCACATTCCAAGTAATATTCGGCATGCTAATTACATTGCCGGTTGCCAAATTGCATTATCTCTTATAGTTTCCGAGATATGGACTATCAATAATTTACACCTTAGGCTCTGCTTCTAACTTGGGCCCAAATTGTAAAATGGTCTTATCTATTGGCGATTTCGTTCCAATTCACATTCCAAGTAATATTCGGCATGCTAATTACATTGCCGGTTGCCAAATTGCATTATCTCTTATAGTTTCCGAGATATGGACTATCGATAATTTACACCTTAGGCTCTGCTTCTAACTTGGGCCCAAATTGTAAAATGGTCTTACCTATTGGCGATTCCGTTCCAATTCACATTCCAAGTAATATTCGGCATGCTAATTACATTGCCGGTTGCCAAATTGCATTATCTCTTATAGTTTCCGAGATATGGACTATCGATAATTTACACCTTAGGCTCTGCTTCTAACTTGGGCCCAAATTGTAAAATGGTCTTATCTATTGGCGATTTCGTTCCAATTCACATTCCAAGTAATATTCGGCATGCTAATTACATTGCCGGTTGCCAAATTGCATTATCTCTTATACTTTCCGAGATATGGACTATCGATAATTTACACCTTAGGCTCTGTTTCTAACTTGGGCCCAAATTGTAAAATGGTCTTATCTATTGGCGATTTCGTCCCAATTCGCATTCCAAGTAATATTCGGCATGCTAATTACATTGCCGGTTGCCAAATTGCATTATCTCTTATAGTTTCCGAGATATGGACTATCGATAATTTACACCTTAGGCTCTGCTTCTAACTTGGGCCCAAATTGTAAAATGGCCTTATCTATTGGCGATTTCGTTCCAATTCACATTCCAAGTAATATTCGGCATGCTAATTACATTGCCGGTTGCCAAATTGCATTATCTCTTATAGTTTCCGAGATATGGACTATCGATAATTTACACCTTAGGCTCTGCTTCTAACTTGGGCCCAAATTGTAAAATGGTCTTATCTATTGGCAATTTCGTTCCAATTCACATTCCAAGTAATATTCGGCATGCTAATTACATTGCCGGTTGCCAAATTGCATTATCTCTTATAGTTTCCGAGATATGGACTATCGATAATTTACACCTTAGGCTCTGCTTCTAACTTGGGCCCAAATTGTAAAATGGTCTTATCTATTGGCGATTTCGTTCCAATTCACATTCCAAGTAATATTCGGCATGCTAATTACATTGCCGGTTGCCAAATTGCATTATCTCTTAAAGTTTCCGAGATATGGACTATCGATAATTTACACCATAGGCTCTGCTTCTAACTTGGGCCCAAATTGTAAAATGGTCTTATCTATTGGCGATTTCGTTCCAATTCACATTCCAAGTAATATTCGGCATGCTAATTACATTGCCGGTTGCCAAATTGCATTATCTCCTATAGTTTCCGAGATATGGACTATCGATAATTTACACCTTAGGCTCTGCTTCTAACTTGGGCCCAAATTGTAAAATGGTCTTATCTATTGGCGATTTCGTTCCAATTCACATTCCAAGTAATATTCGGTATGCTAATTACATTGCCGGTTGCCAAATTGAATTATCTCTTATAGTTTCCGAGATATGGACTATCGATAATTTACACCTTAGGCTCTGCTTCTAACTTGGGCCCAAATTGTAAAATGGTCTTACCTATTGGCGATTTCGTTCCAATTCACATTCCATGTAATATTCGGCATGCTAATTACATTGCCGGTTGCCAAATTGCATTATCTCTTATAGTTTCCGAGATATAGACTATCGATAATTTACACCTTAGGCTCTGCTTCTAACTTGGGCCCAAATTGTAAAATGGTCTTATCTATTGGCGATTTCGTTCCAATTCACATTCCAAGTAATATTCGGCATGCTAATTACATTGCCGGTTGCCAAATTGCATTATCTCTTATAGTTTCCGAGATATGGACTATCGATAATTTACACCTTAGGCTCTGCTTCTAACTTGGGCCCAAATTGTAAAATGGTCTTATCTATTGGCGATTTAGTTGCAATTCACATTTCAAGTAATATTCGGCATGCTAATTACATTGCCGGTTGCCAAATTGCATTATCTCTATAGTTTCCGAGATATGGACTATCGATAATTTACACCTTAGGCTCTGCTTCTAACTTGGGCCCAAATTGTAAAATGGTCTTATCTATTGGCGATTTCGTTCCAATTCACATTCCAGGTAATATTTGGCATGCTAATTACATTGCCGGTTGCCAAATAGCATTATCTCTTATAGTTTCCGAGATATGGACTATCGATAATTTACACCTTAGGCTCTGCTTCTAACTTGGGCCCAAATTGTAAAATGGTCTTATCTATTGGCGATTTCGTTCCAATTCACATTCCAAGTAATATTCGGCATGCTAATTACATTGCCGGTTACCAAATTGCATTATCTCTTATAGTTTCCGAGATACGGACTATCGATAATTTACACCTTAGACTCTGCTTCTAACTTGGGCCCAAATTGTAAAATGGTCTTATCTATTGGCGATTTCGTTCCAATTCACACTCCAAGTAATATTCGGCATGCTAATTACATTGCCGGTTGCGAAATTGCATTATCTCTTATAGTTTCCGAGATATGGACTATCGATAATTTACACCTTAGGCTCTGCTTCTAACTTGGGCCCAAATTGTAAAATGGTCTTATCTATTGGCGATTTCGTTCCAATTCACATTCCAAGTAATATTCGGCATGCTAATTACATTGCCGGTTGCCAAATTGCATTATCTCTTATAGTTTCCGAGATATAGACTATCGATAATTTACACCTTAGGCTCTGCTTCTAACTTGGGCCCAAATTGTAAAATGGTCTTATCTATTGGCGATTTCGTTCCAATTCACATTCCAAGTAATATTCGGCATGCTAATTACATTGCCGGTTGCCAAATTGCATTATCTCTTATAGTTTCCGAGGTATGGACTATCGATAATTTACACCTTAGGCTCTGCTTCTAACTTGGGCCCAAATTGTAAAATGGTCTTATCTATTGGCGATTTCGTCCCAATTCACATTCCAAGTGATATTCGGCATGCTAATTACATTGCCGGTTGCCAAATTGCATTATCTCTTATAGTTTCCGAGATATGGACTATCGATAATTTACACCTTAGGCTCTGCTTCTAACTTGGGCCCAAATTGTAAAATGGCCTTATCTATTGGCGATTTCGTCCCAATTCACATTCCAAGTAATATTCGGCATGCTAATTACATTGCCGGTTGCGAAATTGCATTATCTCTTATAGTTTCAGAGATATGGACTATCGATAATTTACACCTTAGGCTCTGCTTCTAACTTGGGCCCAAATTGTAAAATGGTCTTATCTATTGGCGATTTCGTTCCAATTCACACTCCAAGTAATATTCGGCATGCTAATTACATTGCCGGTTGCCAAATTGCATTAACTCTTATAGTTTCCGAGATATGGACTATCGATAATTTACACCTTAGGCTCTGCTTCTAACTTGGGCCCAAATTGTAAAATGGTCTTATCTATTGGCGATTTCGTTCCAATTCACATTCCAAGTAATATTCGGCATGCTAATTACATTGCCGGTTGCCAAATTGCATTATCTCTTATAGTTTCCGAGATATGGACTATCGATAATTTACACCTTAGGCTCGGCTTCTAACTTGGGCCCAAATTGTAAAATGGCCTTATCTATTGGCGATTTCGTCCCAATTCACATTCCAAGTAATATTCGGCATGCTAATTACATTGCCGGTTGCCAAATTGCATTATCTCTTATAGTTTCCGAGATATGGACTATCGATAATTTACACCTTAGGCTCTGCTTCTAACTTGGGCCCAAATTGTAAAATGGTCTTATCTATTGGCGATTTCGTCCCAATTCACATTCCAAGTGATATTCGGCATGCTAATTACATTGCCGGTTGCCAAATTGCATTATCTCTTATAGTTTCCGAGATATGGACTATCGATAATTTACACCTTAGGCTCTGTTTCTAACTTGGGCCCAAATTGTAAAATGGCCTTATCTATTGGCGATTTCGTCCCAATTCACATTCCAAGTAATATTCGGCATGCTAATTACATTGCCGGTTGCGAAATTGCATTATCTCTTATAGTTTCAGAGATATGGACTATCGATAATTTACACCTTAGGCTCTGCTTCTAACTTGGGCCCAAATTGTAAAATGGTCTTATCTATTGGCAATTTCGTTCCAATTCACATTCCAAGTAATATTCGGCATGCTAATTACATTGCCGGTTGCCAAATTGCATTATCTCTTATAGTTTCCGAGATATGGACTATCGATAATTTACACCTTTGGCTCTGCTTCTAACTTGGGCCCAAATTGTAAAATGGTCTTATCTATTGGCGATTTCGTTCCAATTCACATTCCAAGTAATATTCGGCATGCTAATTACATTGCCGGTTGCCAAATTGCATTAACTCTTATAGTTTCCGAGATATGGACTATCGATAATTTACACCTTAGGCTCTGCTTCTAACTTGGGCCCAAATTGTAAAATGGTCTTATCTATTGGCGATTTCGTTCCAATTCACATTCCAAGTAATATTCGGCATGCTAATTACATTGCCGGTTGCCAAATTGCATTATCTCTTATAGTTTCCGAGATATGGACTATCGATAATTTACACCTTAGGCTCTGCTTCTAACTTGGGCCCAAATTGTAAAATGGTCTTATCTATTGGCGATTTCGTCCCAATTCACATTCCAAGTGATATTCGGCATGCTAATTACATTGCCGGTTGCGAAATTGCATTATCTCTTATAGTTTCCGAGATATGGACTATCAATAATTTACACCTTAGGCTCTGCTTCTAACTTGGGCCCAAATTGTAAAATGGTCTTATCTATTGGCGATTTCGTTCCAATTCACATTCCAAGTAATATTCGGCATGCTAATTACATTGCCGGTTGCCAAATTGCATTATCTCTTATAGTTTCCGAGATATGGACTATCGATAATTTACACCTTAGGCTCTGCTTCTAACTTGGGCCCAAATTGTAAAATGGTCTTATCTATTGGCGATTTCGTTCCAATTCACATTCCAAGTAATATTCGGCATGCTAATAACATTGCCGGTTGCCAAATTGCATTATCTCTTATAGTTTCCGAGATATGGACTATCGATAATTTACACCTTAGGCTCTGCTTCTAACTTGGGCCCAAATTGTAAAATGGTCTTATCTATTGGCGATTTCGTTAAAATTCACATTCCAAGTAATATTCGGCATGCTAATTACATTGCCGGTTGCCAAATTGCATAATCTCTTATAGTTTCCGAGATATGGACTATCAATAATTTACACCTTAGGCTCTGCTTCTAACTTGGTCCCAAATTGTAAAATGGTCTTATCTATTGGCGATTTCGTTCCAATTCACATTCCAAGTAATATTCGGCATGCTAATTACATTGCCGGTTGCCAAATTGCATTATCTCTTATAGTTTCCGAGATATGGACTATCGATAATTTACACCTTAGGCTCTGCTTCTAACTTGGGCCCAAATTGTAAAATGGTCTTATCTATTGGCGATTTCGTTCCAATTCACATTCCAAGTAATATTCGGCATGCTAATTACATTGCCGGTTGCCAAATTGCATTATCTCTTATAGTTTCCGAGATATGGACTATCGATAATTTACACCATAGGCTCTGCTTCTAACTTGGGCCCAAATTGTAAAATGGTCTTATCTATTGGCGATTTCGTTCCAATTCACATTCCAAGTAATATTCGGCATGCTAATTACATTGCCGGTTGCCAAATTGCATTATCTCTTATAGTTTCCGAGATATGGACTATCGATAATTTACACCTTAGGCTCTGCTTCTAACTTGGGCCCAAATTGTAAAATGGTCTTATCTATTGGCGATTTCGTTCCAATTCACATTCCAAGTAATATTCGGCATGCTAATTACATTGCCGGTTGCCAAATTGCATTATCTCTTACAGTTTCCGAGATATGGACTATCGATAATTTACACCTTAGGCTCTGCTTCTAACTTGGGCCCAAATTGTAAAATGGTTTTATCTATTGGCGATTTCGTTCCAATTCACATTCCAAATAATATTCGGCATGCTAATTACATTGCCGGTTGCCAAATTGAATTATCTCTTATAGTTTCCGAGATATGGACTATCGATAATTTACACCTTAGGCTCTGCTTCTAACTTGGGCCCAAATTGTAAAATGGTCTTACCTATTGGCGATTTCGTTCCAATTCACATTCCAAGTAATATTCGGCATGCTAATTACATTGCCGGTTGCCAAATTGCATTATCTCTTATAGTTTCCGAGATATGGACTATCGATAATTTACACCTTAGGCTCTGCTTCTAACTTGGGCCCAAATTGTAAAATGGTCTTATCTATTGGCTATTTCGTTCCAATTCACATTCCAAGTAATATTCGGCATGCTAATTACATTGCCGGTTGCCAAATTGCATTATCTCTTATAGTTTCCGAGATATGGACTATCGATAATTTACACCTTAGGCTCTGCTTCTAACTTGGGCCCAAATTGTAAAATGGTCTTATCTATTGGCGATTTCGTTCCAATTCACACTCCAAGTAATATTCGGCATGCTAATTACATTGCCGGTTGCGAAATTGCATTATCTCTTATAGTTTCCGAGATATGGACTATCGATAATTTACACCTTAGGCTCTGCTTCTAACTTGGGCCCAAATTGTAAAATGGTCTTATCTATTGGCGATTTCGTTCCAATTCACATTCCAAGTAATATTCGGCATGCTAATTACATTGCCGGTTGCCAAATTGCATTATCTCTTATAGTTTCCGAGATATGGACTATCAATAATTTACACCTTAGGCTCTGCTTCTAACTTGGGCCCAAATTGTAAAATGGTCTTATCTATTGGCGATTTCGCTCCAATTCACATTCCAAGTAATATTCCGCATGCTAATTACATTGCCGGTTGCCAAATTGCATTATCTCCTATAGTTTCCGAGATATGGACTATCGATAATTTACACCTTAGGCTCTGCTTCTAACTTGGGCCCAAATTGTAAAATGGCCTTATCTATTGGCGATTTCGTTCCAATTCACATTCCAAGTAATATTCGGCATGCTAATTACATTGCCGGTTGCCAAATTGCATTATCTCTTACAGTTTCCGAGATATGGACTATCGATAATTTACACCTTAGGCTCTGCTTCTAACTTGGGCCCAAATTGTAAAATGGTTTTATCTATTGGCGATTTCGTTCCAATTCACATTCCAAATAATATTCGGCATGCTAATTACATTGCCGGTTGCCAAATTGAATTATCTCTTATAGTTTCCGAGATATGGACTATCGATAATTTACACCTTAGGCTCTGCTTCTAACTTGGGCCCAAATTGTAAAATGGTCTTACCTATTGGCGATTTCGTTCCAATTCACATTCCAAGTAATATTCGGCATGCTAATTACATTGCCGGTTGCCAAATTGCATTATCTCTTATAGTTTCCGAGATATGGACTATCGATAATTTACACCTTAGGCTCTGCTTCTAACTTGGGCCCAAATTGTAAAATGGTCTTATCTATTGGCTATTTCGTTCCAATTCACATTCCAAGTAATATTCGGCATGCTAATTACATTGCCGGTTGCCAAATTGCATTATCTCTTATAGTTTCCGAGATATGGACTATCGATAATTTACACCTTAGGCTCTGCTTCTAACTTGGGCCCAAATTGTAAAATGGTCTTATCTATTGGCGATTTCGTTCCAATTCACACTCCAAGTAATATTCGGCATGCTAATTACATTGCCGGTTGCGAAATTGCATTATCTCTTATAGTTTCCGAGATATGGACTATCGATAATTTACACCTTAGGCTCTGCTTCTAACTTGGGCCCAAATTGTAAAATGGTCTTATCTATTGGCGATTTCGTTCCAATTCACATTCCAAGTAATATTCGGCATGCTAATTACATTGCCGGTTGCCAAATTGCATTATCTCTTATAGTTTCCGAGATATGGACTATCAATAATTTACACCTTAGGTTCTGCTTCTAACTTGGGCCCAAATTGTAAAATGGTCTTATCTATTGGCGATTTCGCTCCAATTCACATTCCAAGTAATATTCCGCATGCTAATTACATTGCCGGTTGCCAAATTGCATTATCTCCTATAGTTTCCGAGATATGGACTATCGATAATTTACACCTTATCCTCTGCTTCTAACTTGCTCCCAAATTGTAAAATGGTCTTATCTATTGGCGATTTCGTTCCAATTCACATTCCAAGTAATATTCGGCATGCTAATTACATTGCCGGTTGCCAAATTGCATTATCTCTTATAGTTTCCGAGATATGGACTATCGATAATTTACACCTTAGGCTCTGCTTCTAACTTGGGCCCAAATTGTAAAATGGTCTTATCTATTGGCGATTTCGTTCCAATTCACATTCCAAGTAATATTCGGCATGCTAATTACATTGCCGGGTGCCAAATTGCATTATCTCTTATAGTTTCCGAGATATGGACTATCGATAATTTACAGCTTAGGCTCTGCTTCTAACTTGGGCCCAAATTGTAAAATGGTCTTATCTATTGGCGATTTCGTTCCAATTCACATTCCAAGTAATATTCGGCATGCTAATTACATTGCCGGTTGCCAAATTGCATTATCTCTTATAGTTTCCGAGATATGGACTATCAATAATTTACACCTTAGGCTCTGCTCCTAACTTGGGCCCAAATTGTAAAATGGTCTTATCTATTGGCAATTTCGTTCCAATTCACATTCCAAGTAATATTCGGCATGCTAATTACATTGCCGGTTGCCAAATTGCATTATCTCTTATAGTTTCCGAGATATGGACTATCGATAATTTACACCTTAGGCTCTGCTTCTAACTTGGGCCCAAATTGTAAAATGGTCTTATCTATTGGCGATTTCGTTCCAATTCACATTCCAAGTAATATTCGGCATGCTAATTACATTGCCGGTTGCCAAATTGCATTATCTCTTACAGTTTCCGAGATATGGACTATCGATAATTTACACCTTAGGCTCTGCTTCTAACTTGGGCCCAAATTGTAAAATGGTTTTATCTATTGGCGATTTCGTTCCAATTCACATTCCAAATAATATTCGGCATGCTAATTACATTGCCGGTTGCCAAATTGAATTATCTCTTATAGTTTCCGAGATATGGACTATCGATAATTTACACCTTAGGCTCTGCTTCTAACTTGGGCCCAAATTGTAAAATGGTCTTACCTATTGGCGATTTCGTTCCAATTCACATTCCAAGTAATATTCGGCATGCTAATTACATTGCCGGTTGCCAAATTGCATTATCTCTTATAGTTTCCGAGATATGGACTATCGATAATTTACACCTTAGGCTCTGCTTCTAACTTGGGCCCAAATTGTAAAATGGTCTTATCTATTGGCTATTTCGTTCCAATTCACATTCCAAGTAATATTCGGCATGCTAATTACATTGCCGGTTGCCAAATTGCATTATCTCTTATAGTTTCCGAGATATGGACTATCGATAATTTACACCTTAGGCTCTGCTTCTAACTTGGGCCCAAATTGTAAAATGGTCTTATCTATTGGCGATTTCGTTCCAATTCACACTCCAAGTAATATTCGGCATGCTAATTACATTGCCGGTTGCGAAATTGCATTATCTCTTATAGTTTCCGAGATATGGACTATCGATAATTTACACCTTAGGCTCTGCTTCTAACTTGGGCCCAAATTGTAAAATGGTCTTATCTATTGGCGATTTCGTCCCAATTCACATTCCAAGTGATATTCGGCATGCTAATTACATTGCCGGTTGCGAAATTGCATTATCTCTTATAGTTTCCGAGATATGGACTATCAATAATTTACACCTTAGGCTCTGCTTCTAACTTGGGCCCAAATTGTAAAATGGTCTTATCTATTGGCGATTTCGCTCCAATTCACATTCCAAGTAATATTCCGCATGCTAATTACATTGCCGGTTGCCAAATTGCATTATCTCCTATAGTTTCCGAGATATGGACTATCGATAATTTACACCTTAGGCTCTGCTTCTAACTTGGGCCCAAATTGTAAAATGGTCTTATCTATTGGCGATTTCGTTCCAATTCACATTCCAAGTAATATTCGGCATGCTAATTACATTGCCGGTTGCCAAATTGCATTATCTCTTACAGTTTCCGAGATATGGACTATCGATAATTTACACCTTAGGCTCTGCTTCTAACTTGGGCCCAAATTGTAAAATGGTTTTATCTATTGGCGATTTCGTTCCAATTCACATTCCAAATAATATTCGGCATGCTAATTACATTGCCGGTTGCCAAATTGAATTATCTCTTATAGTTTCCGAGATATGGACTATCGATAATTTACACCTTAGGCTCTGCTTCTAACTTGGGCCCAAATTGTAAAATGGTCTTACCTATTGGCGATTTCGTTCCAATTCACATTCCAAGTAATATTCGGCATGCTAATTACATTGCCGGTTGCCAAATTGCATTATCTCTTATAGTTTCCGAGATATGGACTATCGATAATTTACACCTTAGGCTCTGCTTCTAACTTGGGCCCAAATTGTAAAATGGTCTTATCTATTGGCTATTTCGTTCCAATTCACATTCCAAGTAATATTCGGCATGCTAATTACATTGCCGGTTGCCAAATTGCATTATCTCTTATAGTTTCCGAGATATGGACTATCGATAATTTACACCTTAGGCTCTGCTTCTAACTTGGGCCCAAATTGTAAAATGGTCTTATCTATTGGCGATTTCGTTCCAATTCACACTCCAAGTAATATTCGGCATGCTAATTACATTGCCGGTTGCGAAATTGCATTATCTCTTATAGTTTCCGAGATATGGACTATCGATAATTTACACCTTAGGCTCTGCTTCTAACTTGGGCCCAAATTGTAAAATGGTCTTATCTATTGGCGATTTCGTTCCAATTCACATTCCAAGTAATATTCGGCATGCTAATTACATTGCCGGTTGCCAAATTGCATTATCTCTTATAGTTTCCGAGATATGGACTATCAATAATTTACACCTTAGGCTCTGCTTCTAACTTGGGCCCAAATTGTAAAATGGTCTTATCTATTGGCGATTTCGCTCCAATTCACATTCCAAGTAATATTCCGCATGCTAATTACATTGCCGGTTGCCAAATTGCATTATCTCCTATAGTTTCCGAGATATGGACTATCGATAATTTACACCTTATCCTCTGCTTCTAACTTGCTCCCAAATTGTAAAATGGTCTTATCTATTGGCGATTTCGTTCCAATTCACATTCCAAGTAATATTCGGCATGCTAATTACATTGCCGGTTGCCAAATTGCATTATCTCTTATAGTTTCCGAGATATGGACTATCGATAATTTACACCTTAGGCTCTGCTTCTAACTTGGGCCCAAATTGTAAAATGGTCTTATCTATTGGCGATTTCGTTCCAATTCACATTCCAAGTAATATTCGGCATGCTAATTACATTGCCGGGTGCCAAATTGCATTATCTCTTATAGTTTCCGAGATATGGACTATCGATAATTTACAGCTTAGGCTCTGCTTCTAACTTGGGCCCAAATTGTAAAATGGTCTTATCTATTGGCGATTTCGTTCCAATTCACATTCCAAGTAATATTCGGCATGCTAATTACATTGCCGGTTGCCAAATTGCATTATCTCTTATAGTTTCCGAGATATGGACTATCAATAATTTACACCTTAGGCTCTGCTCCTAACTTGGGCCCAAATTGTAAAATGGTCTTATCTATTGGCAATTTCGTTCCAATTCACATTCCAAGTAATATTCGGCATGCTAATTACATTGCCGGTTGCCAAATTGCATTATCTCTTATAGTTTCCGAGATATGGACTATCGATAATTTACACCTTAGGCTCTGCTTCTAACTTGGGCCCAAATTGTAAAATGGTCTTATCTATTGGCGATTTCGTTCCAATTCACATTCCAAGTAATATTCGGCATGCTAATTACATTGCCGGTTGCCAAATTGCATTAACTCTAATAGTTTCCGAGATATGGACTATCGATAAATTACACCTTAGGCTCTGCTTCTAACTTGGGCCCAAATTGTAAAATGGTCTTATCTATTGGCGATTTCGTTCCAATTCACATTCCAAGTAATATTCGGCATGCTAATTACATTGCCGGTTGCCAAATTGCATTATCTCTTATAGTTTCCGAGATATGGACTATCGATAATTTACACCATAGGCTCTGCTTCTAACTTGGGCCCAAATGGTAAAATGGTCTTATCTATTAGCAATTTCGTTCCAATTCACATTCCAAGTAATATTCGGCATGCTAATTACATTGCCGGTTGCCAAATTGCATTATCTCTTATAGTTTCCGAGATATGGACTATCGATAATTTACACCTTAGGCTCTGCTTCTAACTTGGGCCCAAACTGTAAAATGGTCTTATCTATTGGCGATTTCGTTCCAATTCACATTCCAAGTAATATTCGGCATGCTAATTACATTGCCGGTTGCCAAATTGAATTATCTCTTATAGTTTCCGAGATATGGACTATCGATAATTTACACCTTAGGCTCTGCTTCTAACTTGGGCCCAAATTGTAAAATGGTCTTACCTATTGGCGATTTCGTTCCAATTCACATTCCATGTAATATTCGGCATGCTAATTACATTGCCGGTTGCCAAATTGCATTATCTCTTATAGTTTCCGAGATATGGACTATCGATAATTTACACCTTAGGCTCTGCTTCTAACTTGGGCCCAAATTGTAAAATGGTCTTATCTATTGGCGATTTCGTCCCAATTCACATTCCAAGTGATATTCGGCATGCTAATTACATTGCCGGTTGCGAAATTGCATTATCTCTTATAGTTTCCGAGATATGGACTATCGATAATTTACACCTTAGGCTCTGCTTCTAACTTGGGCCCAAATTGTAAAATGGTCTTATCTATTGGCGATTTCGTTCCAATTCACATTCCAAGTAATATTCGGCATGCTAATTACATTGCCGGTTGCCAAATTGCATTATCTCTTATAGTTTCCGAGATATGGACTATCGATAATTTACACCTTAGGCTCTGCTTCTAACTTGGGCCCAAATTGTAAAATGGTCTTATCTATTGGCGATTTAGTTGCAATTCACATTCCAAGTAATATTCGGCATGCTAATTACATTGCCGGTTGCCAAATTGCATTATCTCTATAGTTTCCGAGATATGGACTATCGATAATTTACACCTTAGGCTCTGCTTCTAACTTGGGCCCAAATTGTAAAATGGTCTTATCTATTGGCGATTTCGTTCCAATTCACATTCCAAGTAATATTCGGCATGCTAATTACATTGCCGGTTGCCAAATTGCATTATCTCTTATAGTTTCCGAGATATGGACTATCGATAATTTACACCTTAGGCTCTGCTTCTAACTTGGGCCCAAATTGTAAAATGGTCTTATCTATTGGCGATTTCGTTCCAATTCACATTCCAAGTAATATTCGGCATGCTAATTACATTGCCGGTTGCCAAATTGCATTATCTCTTATAGTTTCCGAGATATGGACTATCGATAATTTACACCTTAGGCTCTGCTTCTAACTTGGGCCCAAATTGTAAAATGGTCTTATCTATTGGCGATTTAGTTGCAATTCACATTCCAAGTAATATTCGGCATGCTAATTACATTGCCGGCTGCCAAATTGCATTATCTCTTATAGTTTCCGAGATATGGACTATCGATAATTTACACCTTAGGCTCTGCTTCTAACTTGGGCCCAAATTGTAAAATGGTCTTATCTATTGGCGATTTCATTCCAATTCACATTCCAAGTAATATTCGGCATGCTAATTACATTGCCGGTTGCCAAATTGCATTATCTCTTATAGTTTCCGAGATATGGACTATCGATAATTTACACCTTAGGCTCTGCTTCTAACTTGTGCCCAAATTGTAAAATGGTCTTATCTATTGGCTATTTCGTTCCAATTCACATTCCAAGTAATATTCGGAATGCTAATTACATTGCCGGTTGCCAAATTGCATTATCTCTTATAGTTTCCGAGATATGGACTATCGATAATTTACACCTTAGGCTCTGCTTCTAACTTGGGCCCAAATTGTAAAATGGTCTTATCTATTGGCGATTTCGTTCCAATTCACACTCCAAGTAATATTCGGCATGCTAATTACATTGCCGGTTGCGAAATTGCATTATCTCTTATAGTTTCCGAGATATGGACTATCGATAATTTACACCTTAGGCTCTGCTTCTAACTTGGGCCCAAATTGTAAAATGGTCTTATCTATTGGCGATTTCGTTCCAATTCACATTCCAAGTAATATTCGGCATGCTAATTACATTGCCGGTTGCCAAATTGCATTATCTCTTATAGTTTCCGAGATATGGACTATCGATAATTTACACCTTAGGCTCTGCTTCTAACTTGGGCCCAAATTGTAAAATGGTCTTATCTATTGGCGATTTCGTTCCAATTCACATTCCAAGTAATATTCGGCATACTAATTACATTGCCGGTTGCCAAATTGCATTATCTCTTATAGTTTCCGAGATATGGACTATCGATAATTTACACCTTAGGCTCTGCTTCTAACTTGGGCCCAAATTGTAAAATGGTCTTATCTATTGGCGATTTCGTCCCAATTCACATTCCAAGTGATATTCGGCATGCTAATTACATTGCCGGTTGCGAAATTGCATTATCTCTTATAGTTTCCGAGATATGGACTATCGATAATTTACACCTTAGGCTCTGCTTCTAACTTGGGCCCAAATTGTAAAATGGTCTTATCTATTGGCGATTTCGTTCCAATTCACATTCCAAGTAATATTCGGCATGCTAATTACATTGCCGGTTGCCAAATTGCATTATCTCTTATAGTTTCCGAGATATGGACTATCGATAATTTACACCTTAGGCTCTGCTTCTAACTTGGGCCCAAATTGTAAAATGGTCTTATCTATTGGCGATTTAGTTGCAATTCACATTCCAAGTAATATTCGGCATGCTAATTACATTGCCGGTTGCCAAATTGCATTATCTCTATAGTTTCCGAGATATGGACTATCGATAATTTACACCTTAGGCTCTGCTTCTAACTTGGGCCCAAATTGTAAAATGGTCTTATCTATTGGCGATTTCGTTCCAATTCACATTCCAAGTAATATTCGGCATGCTAATTACATTGCCGGTTGCCAAATTGCATTATCTCTTATAGTTTCCGAGATATGGACTATCGATAATTTACACCTTAGGCTCTGCTTCTAACTTGGGCCCAAATTGTAAAATGGTCTTATCTATTGGCGATTTCGTTCCAATTCACATTCCAAGTAATATTCGGCATGCTAATTACATTGCCGGTTGCCAAATTGCATTATCTCTTATAGTTTCCGAGATATGGACTATCGATAATTTACACCTTAGGCTCTGCTTCTAACTTGGGCCCAAATTGTAAAATGGTCTTATCTATTGGCGATTTAGTTGCAATTCACATTCCAAGTAATATTCGGCATGCTAATTACATTGCCGGTTGCCAAATTGCATTATCTCTTATAGTTTCCGAGATATGGACTATCGATAATTTACACCTTAGGCTCTGCTTCTAAGTTGGGCCCAAATTGTAAAATGGTCTTATCTATTGGCGATTTCATTCCAATTCACATTCCAAGTAATATTCGACATGCTAATTACATTGCCGGTTGCCAAATTGCATTATCTCTTATAGTTTCCGAGATATGGACTATCGATAATTTACACCTTAGGCTCTGCTTCTAACTTGTGCCCAAATTGTAAAATGGTCTTATCTATTGGCTATTTCGTTCCAATTCACATTCCAAGTAATATTCGGAATGCTAATTACATTGCCGGTTGCCAAATTGCATTATCTCTTATAGTTTCCGAGATATGGACTATCGATAATTTATACCTTAGGCTCTGCTTCTAACTTGGGCCCAAATTGTAAAATGGTCTTATCTATTGGCGATTTCGTTCCAATTCACACTCCAAGTAATATTCGGCATGCTAATTACATTGCCGGTTGCGAAATTGCATTATCTCTTATAGTTTCCGAGATATGGACTATCGATAATTTACACCTTAGGCTCTGCTTCTAACTTGGGCCCAAATTGTAAAATGGTCTTATCTATTGGCGATTTCGTTCCAATTCACATTCCAAGTAATATTCGGCATGCTAATTACATTGCCGGTTGCCAAATTGCATTATCTCTTATAGTTTCCGAGATATGGACTATCGATAATTTACACCTTAGGCTCTGCTTCTAACTTGGGCCCAAATTGTAAAATGGTCTTATCTATTGGCGATTTCGTTCCAATTCACATTCCAAGTAATATTCGGCATACTAATTACATTGCCGGTTGCCAAATTGCATTATCTCTTATAGTTTCCGAGATATGGACTATCGATAATTTACACCTTAGGCTCTGCTACTAACTTGGGCCCAAATTGTAAAATGGTCTTATCTATTGGCGATTTCGTCCCAATTCACATTCCAAGTGATATTCGGCATGCTAATTACATTGCCGGTTGCGAAATTGCATTATCTCTTATAGTTTCCGAGATATGGACTATCAATAATTTACACCTTAGGCTCTGCTTCTAACTTGGGCCCAAATTGTAAAATGGTCTTATCTATTGGCGATTTCGTAACAATTCACATTCCAAGTAATATTCGGCATGCTAATTACATTGCCGGTTGCCAAATTGCATTATCTCTTATAGTTTCCGAGATATGGACTATCGATAATTTACACCTTAGGCTCTGCTTCTAACTTGGGCCCAAATTGTAAAATGGTCTTACCTATTGGCGATTTCGTTCCAATTCACATTCCAAGTAATATTCGGCATGCTAATTACATTGCCGGTTGCCAAATTGCATTATCTCTTATAGTTTCCGAGATATGGACTATCGATAATTTACACCTTAGGCTCTGCTTCTAACTTGGGCCCAAATTGTAAAATGGTCTTATCTATTGGCGATTTCGTTCCAATTCACATTCCAAGTAATATTCGGCATGCTAATTACATTGCCGGTTGCCAAATTGCATTATCTCTTATAGTTTCCGAGATATGGACTATCGATAATTTACACCTTAGGCTCTGCTTCTAACTTGGGCCCAAATTGTAAAATGGTCTTATCTATTGGCGATTTAGTTGCAATTCACATTCCAAGTAATATTCGGCATGCTAATTACATTGCCGGTTGCCAAATTGCATTATCTCTTATAGTTTCCGAGATATGGACTACCGATAATTTACACTTTAGGCTCTGCTTCTAACTTGGGCCCAAATTGTAAAATGGTCTTATCTATTGGCGATTTCGTTCCAATTCACAATCCAAGTAATATTCGGCATGCTAATTACATTGCCGGTTGCCAAATTGCATTATCTCTTATAGTTTCCGAGATATGGACTATCGATAATTTACACCTTAGGCTCTGCTTCTAACTTGGGCCCAAATTGTAAAATGGTCTTATCTATTGGCGATTTCGTTCCAATTCACATTCCAAGTAATATTCGGCATGCTAATTACATTGCCGGTTGCCAAATTGCATTATCTCTTATAGTTTCCGAGATATGGACTATCGATAATTTACACCTTAGGCTCTGCTTCTAACTTGTGCCCAAATTGTAAAATGGTCTTATCTATTGGCTATTTCGTTCCAATTCACATTCCAAGTAATATTCGGAATGCTAATTACATTGCCGGTTGCCAAATTGCATTATCTCTTATAGTTTCCGAGATATGGACTATCGATAATTTACACCTTAGGCTCTGCTTCTAACTTGGGCCCAAATTGTAAAATGGTCTTATCTATTGGCGATTTCGTTCCAATTCACACTCCAAGTAATATTCGGCATGCTAATTACATTGCCGGTTGCGAAATTGCATTATCTCTTATAGTTTCCGAGATATGGACTATCGATAATTTACACCTTAGGCTCTGCTTCTAACTTGGGCCCAAATTGTAAAATGGTCTTATCTATTGGCGATTTCGTTCCAATTCACATTCCAAGTAATATTCGGCATGCTAATTACATTGCCGGTTGCCAAATTGCATTATCTCTTATAGTTTCCGAGATATGGACTATCGATAATTTACACCTTAGGCTCTGCTTCTAACTTGGGCCCAAATTGTAAAATGGTCTTATCTATTGGCGATTTCGTTCCAATTCACATTCCAAGTAATATTCGGCATGCTAATTACATTGCCGGTTGCCAAATTGCATTATCTCTTATAGTTTCCGAGATATGGACTATCGATAATTTACACCTTAGGCTCTGCTACTAACTTGGGCCCAAATTGTAAAATGGTCTTATCTATTGGCGATTTCGTCACAATTCACATTCCAAGTGATATTCGGCATGCTAATTACATTGCCGGTTGCGAAATTGCATTATCTCTTATAGTTTCCGAGATATGGACTATCAATAATTTACACCTTAGGCTCTGCTTCTAACTTGGGCCCAAATTGTAAGATGGTCTTATCTATTGGCGATTTCGTAACAATTCACATTCCAAGTAATATTCGGCATGCTAATTACATTGCCGGTTGCCAAATTGCATTATCTCTTATAGTTTCCGAGATATGGATTATCGATAATTTACACCTTAGGCTCTGCTTCTAACTTGGGCCCAAATTGTAAAATGGTCTTACCTATTGGCGATTTCGTTCCAATTCACATTCCAAGTAATATTCGGCATGCTAATTACATTGCCGGTTGCCAAATTGCATTATCTCTTATAGTTTCCGAGATATGGACTATCGATAATTTACACCTTAGGCTCTGCTTCTAACTTGGGCCCAAATTGTAAAATGGTCTTATCTATTGGCGATTTCGTTCCAATTCACATTCCAAGTAATATTCGGCATGCTAATTACATTGCCGGTTGCCAAATTGCATTATCTCTTATAGTTTCCGAGATATGGACTATCGATAATTTACACCTTAAACTCTGCTTCTAACTTGGGCCCAAATTGTAAAATGGTCTTATCTATTGGCGATTTAGTTGCAATTCACATTCCAAGGAATATTCGGCATGCTAATTACATTGCCGGTTGCCAAATTGCATTATCTCTTATAGTTTCCGAGATATGGACTATCGATAATTTACACCTTAGGCTCTGCTTCTAACTTGGGCCCAAATTGTAAAATGGTCTTATCTATTGGCGATTTCGTTCCAATTCACAATCCAAGTAATATTCGGCATGCTAATTACATTGCCGGTTGCCAAATTGCATTATCTCTTATAGTTTCCGAGATATGGACTATCGATAATTTACACCTTAGGCTCTGCTTCTAACTTGGGCCCAAATTGTAAAATGGTCTTATCTATTGGCGATTTCGTTCCAATTCACATTCCAAGTAATATTCGGGTATGCTAATTACATTGCCGGTTGCCAAATTGCATTATCTCTTATAGTTTCCGAGATATGGACTATCGATAATTTACACCTTAGGCTCTGCTTCTAACTTGGGCCCAAATTGTAAAATGGTCTTATCTATTGGCGATTTCGTTCCAATTCACATTCCAAGTAATATTCGGCATGCTAATTACATTGCCGGTTGCCAAATTGCATTATCTCTTATAGTTTCCGAGATATGGACTATCGATAATTTACACCTTAGGCTCTGCTTCTAACTTGGGCCCAAATTGTAAAATGGTCTTATCTATTGGCGATTTCGTCCCAATTCACATTCCAAGTGATATTCGGCATGCTAATTACATTGCCGGTTGCGAAATTGCATTATCTCTTATAGTTTCCGAGATATGGACTATCGATAATTTACACCTTAGGCTCTGCTTCTAACTTGCTCCCAAATTGTAAAATGGTCTTATCTATTGGCGATTTCGTTCCAATTCACATTCCAAGTAATATTCGGCATGCTAATTACATTGCCGGTTGCCAAATTGCATTATCTCTTATAGTTTCCGAGATATGGACTATCGATAATTTACACCTTAGGCTCTGCTTCTAACTTGGGCCCAAATTGTAAAATGGTCTTATCTATTGGCGATTTCGTTCCAATTCACATTCCAAGTAATATTCGGCATGCTAATTACATTGCCGGTTGCCAAATTGCATTATCTCTTATAGTTTCCGAGATATGGACTATCGATAATTTACACCTTAGGCTCTGCTTCTAACTTGGGCCCAAATTGTAAAATGGTCTTATCTATTGGCGATTTCGTTCCAATTCACACTCCTAGTAATATTCGGCATGCTAATTACATTGCCGGTTGCGAAATTGCATTATCTCTTATAGTTTCCGAGATATGGACTATCAATAATTTACACCTTAGGCTCTGCTTCTAACTTGGACCCAAATTGTAAAATGGTCTTATCTATTGGCGATTTCGTTCCAATTCACATTCCAAGTAATATTCGGCATGCTAATTACATTGCCGGTTGCCAAATTGCATTATCTCTTATAGTTTCCGAGATATGGACTATCGATAATTTACACCATAGGCTCTGCTTCTAACTTGGGCCCAAATTGTAAAATGGCCTTATCTATTGGCGATTTCGTCCCAATTCACATTCCAAGTAATATTCGGCATGCTAATTACATTGCCGGTTGCGAAATTGCATTATCTCTTATAGTTTCAGAGATATGGACTATCGATAATTTACACCTTAGGCTCTGCTTCTAACTTGGGCCCAAATTGTAAAATGGTCTTATCTATTGGCAATTTCGTTCCAATTCACATTCCAAGTAATATTCGGCATGCTAATTACATTGCCGGTTGCCAAATTGCATTATCTCTTATAGTTTCCGAGATATGGACTATCGATAATTTACACCTTAGGCTCTGCTTCTAACTTGGGCCCAAATTGTAAAATGGTCTTATCTATTGACGATTTCGTTCCAATTCACATTCCAAGTAATATTCGGCATGCTAATTACATTGCCGGTTGCCAAATTGCATTATCTCTTATAGTTTCCGAGATATGGACTATCGATAATTTACACCTTAGGCTCTGCTTCTAACTTGGGCCCAAATTGTAAAATGGTCTTATCTATTGGCGATTTCGTTCCAATTCACATTCCATGTAATATTCGGCATGCTAATTACATTGCCGGTTGCCAAATTGCATTATCTCTTATAGTTTCCGAGATATGGACTATCGATAATTTACACCTTAGGCTCTGCTTCTAACTTGGGCCCAAATTGTAAAATGGTCTTATCTATTGGCGATTTAGTTGCAATTCACATTCCAAGTAATATTCGGCATGCTAATTACATTGCCGGTTGCCAAATTGCATTATCTCTTATAGTTTCCGAGATATGGACTATCGATAATTTACACCTTAGGCTCTGCTTCTAACTTGGGCCCAAATTGTAAAATGGTCTTATCTATTGGCGATTTCGTTCCAATTCACAATCCAAGTAATATTCGGCATGCTAATTACATTGCCGGTTGCCAAATTGCATTATCTCTTATAGTTTCCGAGATATGGACTATCGATAATTTACACCTTAGGCTCTGCTTCTAACTTGGGCCCAAATTGTAAAATGGTCTTATCTATTGGCGATTTCGTTCCAATTCACATTCCAAGTAATATTCGGCATGCTAATTACATTGCCGGTTGCCAAATTGCATTATCTCTTATAGTTTCAGAGATATGGACTATCGATAATTTACACCTTAGGCTCTGCTTCTAACTTGGGCCCAAATTGTAAAATGGTCTTATCTATTGGCAATTTCGTTCCAATTCACATTCCAAGTAATATTCGGCATGCTAATTACATTGCCGGTTGCCAAATTGCATTAACTCTTATAGTTTCCGAGATATGGACTATCGATAATTTACACCTTAGGCTCTGCTTCTAACTTGGGCCCAAATTGTAAAATGGTCTTATCTATTGGCGATTTCGTTCCAATTCACATTCCAAGTAATATTCGGCATGCTAATTACATTGCCGGTTGCCAAATTGCATTATCTCTTATAGTTTCCGAGTTATGGACTATCGATAATTTACACCTTAGGCTCTGCTTCTAACTTGGGCCCAAATTGTAAAATGGTCTTATCTATTGGCGATTTAGTTGCAATTCACATTCCAAGTAATATTCGGCATGCTAATTACATTGCCGGTTGCCAAATTGCATTATCTCTTATAGTTTCCGAGATATGGACTATCGATAATTTACACCTTAGGCTCTGCTTCTAACTTGGGCCCAAATTGTAAAATGGTCTTATCTATTGGCGATTTCGTTCCAATTCACATTCCAAGTAATATTCGGCATGCTAATTACATTGCCGGTTGCCAAATTGCATTATCTCTTATAGTTTCCGAGATATGGACTATCGATAATTTACACCTTAGGCTCTGCTTCTAACTTGGGCCCAAATTGTAAAATGGTCTTATCTATTGGCGATTTCGTCCCAATTCACATTCCAAGTGATATTCGGCATGCTAATTACATTGCCGGTTGCGAAATTGCATTATCTCTTATAGTTTCCGAGATATGGACTATCGATAATTTACACCTTAGGCTCTGCTTCTAACTTGCTCCCAAATTGTAAAATGGTCTTATCTATTGGCGATTTCGTTCCAATTCACATTCCAAGTAATATTCGGCATGCTAATTACATTGCCGTTTGCCAAATTGCATTATCTCTTATAGTTTCCGAGATATGGACTATCGATAATTTACACCTTAGGCTCTGCTTCTAACTTGGGCCCAAATTGTAAAATGGTCTTACCTATTGGCGATTTCGTTCCAATTCACATTCCAAGTAATATTCGGCATGCTAATTACATTGCCGGTTGCCAAATTGCATTATCTCTTATAGTTTCCGAGATATGGACTATCGATAATTTACACCTTAGGCTCTGCTTCTAACTTGGGCCCAAATTGTAAAATGGCCTTATCTATTGGCGATTTCGTCCCAATTCACATTCCAAGTAATATTCGGCATGCTAATTACATTGCCGGTTGCGAAATTGCATTATCTCTTATAGTTTCAGAGATATGGACTATCGATAATTTACACCTTAGGCTCTGCTTCTAACTTGGGCCCAAATTGTAAAATGGTCTTATCTATTGGCAATTTCGTTCCAATTCACATTCCAAGTAATATTCGGCATGCTAATTACATTGCCGGTTGCGAAATTGCATTATCTCTTATAGTTTCCGAGATATGGACTATCAATAATTTACACCTTAGGCTCTGCTTCTAACTTGGACCCAAATTGTAAAATGGTCTTATCTATTGGCGATTTCGTTCCAATTCACATTCCAAGTAATATTCGGCATGCTAATTACATTGCCGGTTGCCAAATTGCATTATCCCTTATAGTTTCCGAGATATGGACTATCGATAATTTACACCATAGGCTCTGCTTCTAACTTGGGCCCAAATTGTAAAATGGCCTTATCTATTGGCGATTTCGTCCCAATTCACATTCCAAGTAATATTCGGCATGCTAATTACATTGCCGGTTGCGAAATTGCATTATCTCTTATAGTTTCAGAGATATGGACTATCGATAATTTACACCTTAGGCTCTGCTTCTAACTTGGGCCCAAATTGTAAAATGGTCTTATCTATTGGCAATTTCGTTCCAATTCACATTCCAAGTAATATTCGGCATGCTAATTACATTGCCGGTTGCCAAATTGCATTAACTCTTATAGTTTCCGAGATATGGACTATCGATAATTTACACCTTAGGCTCTGCTTCTAACTTGCTCCCAAATTGTAAAATGGTCTTATCTATTGGCGATTTCGTTCCAATTCACATTCCTAGTAATATTCGGCATGCTAATTACATTGCCGGTTGCGAAATTGCATTATCTCTTATAGTTTCCGAGATATGGACTATCAATAATTTACACCTTAGGCTCTGCTTCTAACTTGGACCCAAATTGTAAAATGGTCTTATCTATTGGCGATTTCGTTCCAATTCACATTCCAAGTAATATTCGGCATGCTAATTACATTGCCGGTTGCCAAATTGCATTATCCCTTATAGTTTCCGAGATATGGACTATCGATAATTTACACCATAGGCTCTGCTTCTAACTTGGGCCCAAATTGTAAAATGGCCTTATCTATTGGCGATTTCGTCCCAATTCACATTCCAAGTAATATTCGGCATGCTAATTACATTGCCGGTTGCGAAATTGCATTATCTCTTATAGTTTCAGAGATATGGACTATCGATAATTTACACCTTAGGCTCTGCTTCTAACTTGGGCCCAAATTGTAAAATGGTCTTATCTATTGGCAATTTCGTTCCAATTCACATTCCAAGTAATATTCGGCATGCTAATTACATTGCCGGTTGCCAAATTGCATTAACTCTTATAGTTTCCGAGATATGGACTATCGATAATTTACACCTTAGGCTCTGCTTCTAACTTGGGCCCAAATTGTAAAATGGTCTTATCTATTGGCGATTTCGTTCCAATTCACATTCCAAGTAATATTCGGCATGCTAATTACATTGCCGGTTGCCAAATTGCATTATCTCTTATAGTTTCCGAGATATGGACTATCGATAATTTACACCATAGGCTCTGCTTCTAACTTGGGCCCAAATTGTAAAATGGCCTTATCTATTGGCGATTTCGTTCCAATTCACATTCCAAGTAATATTCGGCATGCTAATTACATTGCCGGTTGCCAAATTGCATTATCTCTTATAGTTTCCGAGTTATGGACTATCGATAATTTACACCTTAGGCTCTGCTTCTAACTTGGGCCCAAATTGTAAAATGGTCTTATCTATTGGCGATTTCGTTCCAATTCACATTCCAAGTAATATTCGGCATGCTAATTACATTGCCGGTTGCCAAATTGAATTATCTCTTATAGTTTCCGAGATATGGACTATCGATAATTTACACCTTAGGCTCTGCTTCTAACTTGGGCCCAAATTGTAAAATGGTCTTATCTATTGGCGATTTCGTCCCAATTCACATTCCAAGTGATATTCGGCATGCTAATTACATTGCCGGTTGCGAAATTGCATTATCTCTTATAGTTTCCGAGATATGGACTATCAATAATTTACACCTTAGGCTCTGCTTCTAACTTGGGCCCAAATTGTAAAATGGTCTTTTCTATTGGCGATTTCGTTCCAATTCACATTCCAAGTAATATTCGGCATGCTAATTACATTGCCGGTTGCCAAATTGCATTATCTCTTATAGTTTCCGAGATATGGACTATCGATAATTTACACCTTAGGCTCTGCTTCTAACTTGGGCCCAAATTGTAAAATGGTCTTATCTATTGGCGATTTCGTTCCAATTCACATTCCAAGTAATATTCGGCATGCTAATAACATTGCCGGTTGCCAAATTGCATTATCTCTTATAGTTTCCGAGATATGGACTATCGATAATTTACACCTTATTCTCTGCTTCTAACTTGGGCCCAAATTGTAAAATGGTCTTATCTATTGGCGATTTCGTTCCAATTCACATTCCAAGTAATATTCGGCATGCTAATTACATTGCCGGTTGCCAAATTGCATTATCTCTTATAGTTTCCGAGATATGGACTATCAATAATTTACACCTTAGGCTCTGCTTCTAACTTGGTCCCAAATTGTAAAATGGTCTTATCTATTGGCGATTTCGTTCCAATTCACATTCCAAGTAATATTCGGCATGCTAATTACATTGCCGGTTGCCAAATTGCATTATCTCTTATAGTTTCCGAGATATGGACTATCGATAATTTACACCTTAGGCTCTGCTTCTAACTTGGGCCCAAATTGTAAAATGGTCTTATCTATTGGCGATTTCGTTCCAATTCACATTCCAAGTAATATTCGGCATGCTAATTACATTGCCGGTTGCCAAATTGCATTATCTCTTATAGTTTCCGAGATATGGACTATCGATAATTTACACCATAGGCTCTGCTTCTAACTTGGGCCCAAATTGTAAAATGGTCTTATCTATTGGCGATTTCGTTCCAATTCACATTCCAAGTAATATTCGGCATGCTAATTACATTGCCGGTTGCCAAATTGCATTATCTCTTATAGTTTCCGAGATATGGACTATCGATAATTTACACCTTAGGCTCTGCTTCTAACTTGGGCCCAAATTGTAAAATGGTCTTATCTATTGGCGATTTCGTTCCAATTCACATTCCAAGTAATATTCGGCATGCTAATTACATTGCCGGTTGCCAAATTGCATTATCTCTTACAGTTTCCGAGATATGGACTATCGATAATTTACACCTTAGGCTCTGCTTCTAACTTGGGCCCAAATTGTAAAATGGTCTTATCTATTGGCGATTTCGTTCCAATTCACATTCCAAGTAATATTCGGCATGCTAATTACATTGCCGGTTGCCAAATTGAATTATCTCTTATAGTTTCCGAGATATGGACTATCGATAATTTACACCTTAGGCTCTGCTTCTAACTTGGGCCCAAATTGTAAAATGGTCTTACCTATTGGCGATTTCGTTCCAATTCACATTCCAAGTAATATTCGGCATGCTAATTACATTGCCGGTTGCCAAATTGCATTATCTCTTATAGTTTCCGAGATATGGACTATCGATAATTTACACCTTAGGCTCTGCTTCTAACTTGGGCCCAAATTGTAAAATGGTCTTATCTATTGGCTATTTCGTTCCAATTCACATTCCAAGTAATATTCGGCATGCTAATTACATTGCCGGTTGCCAAATTGCATTATCTCTTATAGTTTCCGAGATATGGACTATCGATAATTTACACCTTAGGCTCTGCTTCTAACTTGGGCCCAAATTGTAAAATGGTCTTATCTATTGGCGATTTCGTTCCAATTCACACTCCAAGTAATATTCGGCATGCTAATTACATTGCCGGTTGCGAAATTGCATTATCTCTTATAGTTCCCGAGATATGGACTATCGATAATTTACACCTTAGGCTCTGCTTCTAACTTGGGCCCAAATTGTAAAATGGTCTTATCTATTGGCGATTTCGTTCCAATTCACATTCCAAGTAATATTCGGCATGCTAATTACATTGCCGGTTGCCAAATTGCATTATCTCTTATAGTTTCCGAGATATGGACTATCAATAATTTACACCTTAGGCTCTGCTTCTAACTTGGGCCCAAATTGTAAAATGGTCTTATCTATTGGCGATTTCGCTCCAATTCACATTCCAAGTAATATTCCGCATGCTAATTACATTGCCGGTTGCCAAATTGCATTATCTCCTATAGTTTCCGAGATATGGACTATCGATAATTTACACCTTATCCTCTGCTTCTAACTTGCTCCCAAATTGTAAAATGGTCTTATCTATTGGCGATTTCGTTCCAATTCACATTCCAAGTAATATTCGGCATGCTAATTACATTGCCGGTTGCCAAATTGCATTATCTCTTATAGTTTCCGAGATATGGACTATCGATAATTTACACCTTAGGCTCTGCTTCTAACTTGGGCCCAAATTGTAAAATGGTCTTATCTATTGGCGATTTCGTTCCAATTCACATTCCTAGTAATATTCGGCATGCTAATTACATTGCCGGTTGCGAAATTGCATTATCTCTTATAGTTTCCGAGATATGGACTATCAATAATTTACACCTTAGGCTCTGCTTCTAACTTGGACCCAAATTGTAAAATGGTCTTATCTATTGGCGATTTCGTTCCAATTCACATTCCAAGTAATATTCGGCATGCTAATTACATTGCCGGTTGCCAAATTGCATTATCTCTTATAGTTTCCGAGATATGGACTATCGATAATTTACACCATAGGCTCTGCTTCTAACTTGGGCCCAAATTGTAAAATGGCCTTATCTATTGGCGATTTCGTCCCAATTCACATTCCAAGTAATATTCGGCATGCTAATTACATTGCCGGTTGCGAAATTGCATTATCTCTTATAGTTTCAGAGATATGGACTATCGATAATTTACACCTTAGGCTCTGCTTCTAACTTGGGCCCAAATTGTAAAATGGTCTTATCTATTGGCAATTTCGTTCCAATTCACATTCCAAGTAATATTCGGCATGCTAATTACATTGCCGGTTGCCAAATTGCATTAACTCTTATAGTTTCCGAGATATGGACTATCGATAATTTACACCTTAGGCTCTGCTTCTAACTTGGGCCCAAATTGTAAAATGGTCTTATCTATTGGCGATTTCGTTCCAATTCACATTCCAAGTAATATTCGGCATGCTAATTACATTGCCGGTTGCCAAATTGCATTATCTCTTATAGTTTCCGAGATATGGACTATCGATAATTTACACCATAGGCTCTGCTTCTAACTTGGGCCCAAATTGTAAAATGGCCTTATCTATTGGCGATTTCGTTCCAATTCACATTCCAAGTAATATTCGGCATGCTAATTACATTGCCGGTTGCCAAATTGCATTATCTCTTATAGTTTCCGAGTTATGGACTATCGATAATTTACACCTTAGGCTCTGCTTCTAACTTGGGCCCAAATTGTAGAATGGTCTTATCTATTGGCGATTTCGTTCCAATTCACATTCCAAGTAATATTCGGCATGCTAATTACATTGCCGGTTGCCAAATTGAATTATCTCTTATAGTTTCCGAGATATGGACTATCGATAATTTACACCTTAGGCTCTGCTTCTAACTTGGGCCCAAATTGTAAAATGGTCTTATCTATTGGCGATTTCGTCCCAATTCACATTCCAAGTGATATTCGGCATGCTAATTACATTGCCGGTTGCGAAATTGCATTATCTCTTATAGTTTCCGAGATATGGACTATCAATAATTTACACCTTAGGCTCTGCTTCTAACTTGGGCCCAAATTGTAAAATGGTCTTTTCTATTGGCGATTTCGTTCCAATTCACATTCCAAGTAATATTCGGCATGCTAATTACATTGCCGGTTGCCAAATTGCATTATCTCTTATAGTTTCCGAGATATGGACTATCGATAATTTACACCTTAGGCTCTGCTTCTAACTTGGGCCCAAATTGTAAAATGGTCTTATCTATTGGCGATTTCGTTCCAATTCACATTCCAAGTAATATTCGGCATGCTAATAACATTGCCGGTTGCCAAATTGCATTATCTCTTATAGTTTCCGAGATATGGACTATCGATAATTTACACCTTATTCTCTGCTTCTAACTTGGGCCCAAATTGTAAAATGGTCTTATCTATTGGCGATTTCGTTCCAATTCACATTCCAAGTAATATTCGGCATGCTAATTACATTGCCGGTTGCCAAATTGCATTATCTCTTATAGTTCCCGAGATATGGACTATCAATAATTTACACCTTAGGCTCTGCTTCTAACTTGGTCCCAAATTGTAAAATGGTCTTATCTATTGGCGATTTCGTTCCAATTCACATTCCAAGTAATATTCGGCATGCTAATTACATTGCCGGTTGCCAAATTGCATTATCTCTTATAGTTTCCGAGATATGGACTATCGATAATTTACACCTTAGGCTCTGCTTCTAACTTGGGCCCAAATTGTAAAATGGTCTTATCTATTGGCGATTTCGTTCCAATTCACATTCCAAGTAATATTCGGCATGCTAATTACATTGCCGGTTGCCAAATTGCATTATCTCTTATAGTTTCCGAGATATGGACTATCGATAATTTACACCATAGGCTCTGCTTCTAACTTGGGCCCAAATTGTAAAATGGTCTTATCTATTGGCGATTTCGTTCCAATTCACATTCCAAGTAATATTCGGCATGCTAATTACATTGCCGGTTGCCAAATTGCATTATCTCTTATAGTTTCCGAGATATGGACTATCGATAATTTACACCTTAGGCTCTGCTTCTAACTTGGGCCCAAATTGTAAAATGGTCTTATCTATTGGCGATTTCGTTCCAATTCACATTCCAAGTAATATTCGGCATGCTAATTACATTGCCGGTTGCCAAATTGCATTACCTCTTACAGTTTCCGAGATATGGACTATCGATAATTTACACCTTAGGCTCTGCTTCTAACTTGGGCCCAAATTGTAAAATGGTCTTATCTATTGGCGATTTCGTTCCAATTCACATTCCAAGTAATATTCGGCATGCTAATTACATTGCCGGTTGCCAAATTGAATTATCTCTTATAGTTTCCGAGATATGGACTATCGATAATTTACACCTTAGGCTCTGCTTCTAACTTGGGCCCAAATTGTAAAATGGTCTTACCTATTGGCGATTTCGTTCCAATTCACATTCCAAGTAATATTCGGCATGCTAATTACATTGCCGGTTGCCAAATTGCATTATCTCTTATAGTTTCCGAGATATGGACTATCGATAATTTACACCTTAGGCTCTGCTTCTAACTTGGGCCCAAATTGTAAAATGGTCTTATCTATTGGCTATTTCGTTCCAATTCACATTCCAAGTAATATTCGGCATGCTAATTACATTGCCGGTTGCCAAATTGCATTATCTCTTATAGTTTCCGAGATATGGACTATCGATAATTTACACCTTAGGCTCTGCTTCTAACTTGGGCCCAAATTGTAAAATGGTCTTATCTATTGGCGATTTCGTTCCAATTCACACTCCAAGTAATATTCGGCATGCTAATTACATTGCCGGTTGCGAAATTGCATTATCTCTTATAGTTCCCGAGATATGGACTATCGATAATTTACACCTTAGGCTCTGCTTCTAACTTGGGCCCAAATTGTAAAATGGTCTTATCTATTGGCGATTTCGTTCCAATTCACATTCCAAGTAATATTCGGCATGCTAATTACATTGCCGGTTGCCAAATTGCATTATCTCTTATAGTTTCCGAGATATGGACTATCAATAATTTACACCTTAGGCTCTGCTTCTAACTTGGGCCCAAATTGTAAAATGGTCTTATCTATTGGCGATTTCGCTCCAATTCACATTCCAAGTAATATTCCGCATGCTAATTACATTGCCGGTTGCCAAATTGCATTATCTCCTATAGTTTCCGAGATATGGACTATCGATAATTTACACCTTATCCTCTGCTTCTAACTTGCTCCCAAATTGTAAAATGGTCTTATCTATTGGCGATTTCGTTCCAATTCACATTCCAAGTAATATTCGGCATGCTAATTACATTGCCGGTTGCCAAATTGCATTATCTCTTATAGTTTCCGAGATATGGACTATCGATAATTTACACCTTAGGCTCTGCTTCTAACTTGGGCCCAAATTGTAAAATGGTCTTATCTATTGGCGATTTCGTTCCAATTCACATTCCAAGTAATATTCGGCATGCTAATTACATTGCCGGGTGCCAAATTGCATTATCTCTTATAGTTTCCGAGATATGGACTATCAATAATTTACACCTTAGGCTCTGCTCCTAACTTGGGCCCAAATTGTAAAATGGTCTTATCTATTGGCGATTTCGCTCCAATTCACATTCCAAGTAATATTCCGCATGCTAATTACATTGCCGGTTGCCAAATTGCATTATCTCCTATAGTTTCCGAGATATGGACTATCGATAATTTACACCTTAGGCTCTGCTTCTAACTTGGGCCCAAATTGTAAAATGGCCTTATCTATTGGCGATTTCGTCCCAATTCACATTCCAAGTAATATTCGGCATGCTAATTACATTGCCGGTTGCGAAATTGCATTATCTCTTATAGTTTCAGAGATATGGACTATCGATAATTTACACCTTAGGCTCTGCTTCTAACTTGGGCCCAAATTGTAAAATGGTCTTATCTATTGGCAATTTCGTTCCAATTCACATTCCAAGTAATATTCGGCATGCTAATTACATTGCCGGTTGCCAAATTGCATTATCTCTTATAGTTTCCGAGATATGGACTATCGATAATTTACACCTTAGGCTCTGCTTCTAACTTGGGCCCAAATTGTAAAATGGTCTTATCTATTGGCGATTTCGTTCCAATTCACATTCCAAGTAATATTCGGCATGCTAATTACATTGCCGGTTGCCAAATTGCATTAACTCTAATAGTTTCCGAGATATGGACTATCGATAATTTACACCTTAGGCTCTGCTTCTAACTTGGGCCCAAATTGTAAAATGGTCTTATCTATTGGCGATTTCGTTCCAATTCACATTCCAAGTAATATTCGGCATGCTAATTACATTGCCGGTTGCCAAATTGCATTATCTCTTATAGTTTCCGAGATATGGACTATCGATAATTTACACCATAGGCTCTGCTTCTAACTTGGGCCCAAATGGTAAAATGGTCTTATCTATTAGCGATTTCGTTCCAATTCACATTCCAAGTAATATTCGGCATGCTAATTACATTGCCGGTTGCCAAATTGCATTATCTCTTATAGTTTCCGAGATATGGACTATCGATAATTTACACCTTAGGCTCTGCTTCTAACTTGGGCCCAAACTGTAAAATGGTCTTATCTATTGGCGATTTCGTTCCAATTCACATTCCAAGTAATATTCGGCATGCTAATTACATTGCCGGTTGCCAAATTGAATTATCTCTTATAGTTTCCGAGATATGGACTATCGATAATTTACACCTTAGGCTCTGCTTCTAACTTGGGCCCAAATTGTAAAATGGTCTTACCTATTGGCGATTTCGTTCCAATTCACATTCCATGTAATATTCGGCATGCTAATTACATTGCCGGTTGCCAAATTGCATTATCTCTTATAGTTTCCGAGATATGGACTATCGATAATTTACACCTTAGGCTTTGCTTCTAACTTGGGCCCAAATTGTAAAATGGTCTTATCTATTGGCGATTTCGTCCCAATTCACATTCCAAGTGATATTCGGCATGCTAATTACATTGCCGGTTGCGAAATTGCATTATCTCTTATAGTTTCCGAGATATGGACTATCGATAATTTACACCTTAGGCTCTGCTTCTAACTTGGGCCCAAATTGTAAAATGGTCTTATCTATTGGCGATTTCGTTCCAATTCACATTCCAAGTAATATTCGGCATGCTAATTACATTGCCGGTTGCCAAATTGCATTATCTCTTATAGTTTCCGAGATATGGACTATCGATAATTTACACCTTAGGCTCTGCTTCTAACTTGGGCCCAAATTGTAAAATGGTCTTATCTATTGGCGATTTAGTTGCAATTCACATTCCAAGTAATATTCGGCATGCTAATTACATTGCCGGTTGCCAAATTGCATTATCTCTATAGTTTCCGAGATATGGACTATCGATAATTTACACCTTAGGCTCTGCTTCTAACTTGGGCCCAAATTGTAAAATGGTCTTATCTATTGGCGATTTCGTTCCAATTCACATTCCAAGTAATATTCGGCATGCTAATTACATTGCCGGTTGCCAAATTGCATTATCTCTTATAGTTTCCGAGATATGGACTATCGATAATTTACACCTTAGGCTCTGCTTCTAACTTGGGCCCAAATTGTAAAATGGTCTTATCTATTGGCGATTTCGTTCCAATTCACATTCCAAGTAATATTCGGCATGCTAATTACATTGCCGGTTGCCAAATTGCATTATCTCTTATAGTTTCCGAGATATGGACTATCGATAATTTACACCTTAGGCTCTGCTTCTAACTTGGGCCCAAATTGTAAAATGGTCTTATCTATTGGCGATTTAGTTGCAATTCACATTCCAAGTAATATTCGGCATGCTAATTACATTGCCGATTGCCAAATTGCATTATCTCTTATAGTTTCCGAGATATGGACTATCGATAATTTACACCTTAGGCTCTGCTTCTAACTTGGGCCCAAATTGTAAAATGGTCTTATCTATTGGCGATTTCATTCCAATTCACATTCCAAGTAATATTCGGCATGCTAATTACATTGCCGGTTGCCAAATTGCATTATCTCTTATAGTTTCCGAGATATGGACTATCGATAATTTACACCTTAGGCTCTGCTTCTAACTTGTGCCCAAATTGTAAAATGGTCTTATCTATTGGCTATTTCGTTCCAATTCACATTCCAAGTAATATTCGGAATGCTAATTACATTGCCGGTTGCCAAATTGCATTATCTCTTATAGTTTCCGAGATATGGACTATCGATAATTTACACCTTAGGCTCTGCTTCTAACTTGGGCCCAAATTGTAAAATGGTCTTATCTATTGGCGATTTCGTTCCAATTCACACTCCAAGTAATATTCGGCATGCTAATTACATTGCCGGTTGCGAAATTGCATTATCTCTTATAGTTTCCGAGATATGGACTATCGATAATTTACACCTTAGGCTCTGCTTCTAACTTGGGCCCAAATTGTAAAATGGTCTTATCTATTGGCGATTTCGTTCCAATTCACATTCCAAGTAATATTCGGCATGCTAATTACATTGCCGGTTGCCAAATTGCATTATCTCTTATAGTTTCCGAGATATGGACTATCGATAATTTACACCTTAGGCTCTGCTTCTAACTTGGGCCCAAATTGTAAAATGGTCTTATCTATTGGCGATTTCGTTCCAATTCACATTCCAAGTAATATTCGGCATGCTAATTACATTGCCGGTTGCCAAATTGCATTATCTCTTATAGTTTCCGAGATATGGACTATCGATAATTTACACCTTAGGCTCTGCTTCTAACTTGGGCCCAAATTGTAAAATGGTCTTATCTATTGGCGATTTCGTCCCAATTCACATTCCAAGTGATATTCGGCATGCTAATTACATTGCCGGTTGCGAAATTGCATTATCTCTTATAGTTTCCGAGATATGGACTATCAATAATTTACACCTTAGGCTCTGCTTCTAACTTGGGCCCAAATTGTAAAATGGTCTTATCTATTGGCGATTTCGTAACAATTCACATTCCAAGTAATATTCGGCATGCTAATTACATTGCCGGTTGCCAAATTGCATTATCTCTTATAGTTTCCGAGATATGGACTATCGATAATTTACACCTTAGGCTCTGCTTCTAACTTGGGCCCAAATTGTAAAATGGTCTTACCTATTGGCGATTTCGTTCCAATTCACATTCCAAGTAATATTCGGCATGCTAATTACATTGCCGGTTGCCAAATTGCATTATCTCTTATAGTTTCCGAGATATGGACTATCGATAATTTACACCTTAGGCTCTGCTTCTAACTTGGGCCCAAATTGTAAAATGGTCTTATCTATTGGCGATTTCGTTCCAATTCACATTCCAAGTAATATTCGGCATGCTAATTACATTGCCGGTTGCCAAATTGCATTATCTCTTATAGTTTCCGAGATATGGACTATCGATAATTTACACCTTAGGCTCTGCTTCTAACTTGGGCCCAAATTGTAAAATGGTCTTATCTATTGGCGATTTAGTTGCAATTCACATTCCAAGTAATATTCGGCATGCTAATTACATTGCCGGTTGCCAAATTGCATTATCTCTTATAGTTTCCGAGATATGGACTATCGATAATTTACACCTTAGGCTCTGCTTCTAACTTGGGCCCAAATTGTAAAATGGTCTTATCTATTGGCGATTTCGTCCCAATTCACATTCCAAGTGATATTCGGCATGCTAATTACATTGCCGGTTGCGAAATTGCATTATCTCTTATAGTTTCCGAGATATGGACTATCGATAATTTACACCTTAGGCTCTGCTTCTAACTTGCTCCCAAATTGTAAAATGGTCTTATCTATTGGCGATTTCGTTCCAATTCACATTCCAAGTAATATTCGGCATGCTAATTACATTGCCGGTTGCCAAATTGCATTATCTCTTATAGTTTCCGAGATATGGACTATCGATAATTTACACCTTAGGCTCTGCTTCTAACTTGGGCCCAAATTGTAAAATGGTCTTATCTATTGGCGATTTCGTTCCAATTCACATTCCAAGTGATATTCGGCATGCTAATTACATTGCCGGTTGCGAAATTGCGTTATCTCTTATAGTTTCCGAGATATGGACTATCGATAATTTACACCTTAGGCTCTGCTTCTAACTTGGGCCCAAATTGTAAAATGGTCTTATCTATTGGCGATTTCGTTCCAATTCACATTCCAAGTAATATTCGGCATGCTAATTACATTGCCGGTTGCCAAATTGCATTATCTCTTATATTTTCCGAGATATGGACTATCGATAATTTACATCTTAGGCTCTGCTTCTAACTAGGGCCCAAATTGTAAAATGGTCTTATCTATTGGCGATTTAGTTGCAATTCACATTCCAAGTAATATTCGGCATGCTAATTACATTGCCGGTTGCCAAATTGCATTATCTCTTATAGTTTCCGAGATATGGACTATCGATAATTTACACCTTAGGCTCTGCTTCTAATTTGGGCCCAAATTGTAAAATGGTCTTATCTATTGGCGATTTTGTTCCAATTCACATTCCAAGTAATATTCGGCATGCTAATTACATTGCCGGTTGCCAAATTGCATTATCTCTTATAGTTTCCGAGATATGGACTATCGATAATTTACACCTTAGGCTCTGCTCCTAACTTGGGCCCAAATTGTAAAATGGTCTTATCTATTGGCGATTTCGTTCCAATTCACATTCCAAGTAATATTCGGCATGCTAATTACATTGCCGGTTGCCAAATTGCATTATCTCTTATAGTTTCCGAGATATCGACTATCGATAATTTACACCTTAGGCTCTGCTTCTAACTTGGGCCCAAATTGTAAAATGGTCTTATCTATTGGCGATTTCGTTCCAATTCACATTCCAAGTAATATTCGGCATGCTAATTACATTAAAGGTTGCCAAATTGAATTATCTCTTATAGTTTCCGAGATATGGACTATCGATAATTTACACCTTAGGCTCTGCTTCTAACTTGGGCCCAAATTGTAAAATGGTCTTACCTATTGGCGATTTCGTTCCAATTCACATTCCAAGTAATATTCGGCATGCTAATTACATTGCCGGTTGCCAAATTGCATTATCTCTTATAGTTTCCGAGATATGGACTATCGATAATTTACACCTTAGGCTCTGCTTCTAACTTGGGCCCAAATTGTAAAATGGTCTTATCTATTGGCGATTTCGTTCCAATTTACATTCCAAGTAATATTCGGCATGCTAATTACATTGCCGGTTGCCAAATTGAATTATCTCTTATAGTTTCCGAGATATGGACTATCGATAATTTACACCTTAGGCTCTGCTTCTAACTTGGGCCCAAATTGTAAAATGGTCTTATCTATTGGCGATTTCGTTCCAATTCACATTCCAAGTAATATTCGGCATGCTAATTACATTGCCGGTTGCCAAATTGCATTATCTCTTATAGTTTCCGAGATATCGACTATCGATAATTTACACCTTAGGCTCTGCTTCTAACTTGGGCCCAAATTGTAAAATGGTCTTATCTATTGGCGATTTCGTTCCAATTCACATTCCAAGTAATATTCGGCATGCTAATTACATTAAAGGTTGCCAAATTGAATTATCTCTTATAGTTTCCGAGATATGGACTATCGATAATTTACACCTTAGGCTCTGCTTCTAACTTGGGCCCAAATTGTAAAATGGTCTTACCTATTGGCGATTTCGTTCCAATTCACATTCCAAGTAATATTCGGCATGCTAATTACATTGCCGGTTGCCAAATTGCATTATCTCTTATAGTTTCCGAGATATGGACTATCGATAATTTACACCTTAGGCTCTGCTTCTAACTTGGGCCCAAATTGTAAAATGGTCTTATCTATTGGCGATTTCGTTCCAATTCACATTCCAAGTAATATTCGGCATGCTAATTACATTGCCGGTTGCCAAATTGCATTATCTCTTATAGTTTCCGAGATATGGACTATCGATAATTTACACCTTAGGCTCTGCTTCTAACTTGGGCCCAAATTGTAAAATGGTCTTATCTATTGGCGATTTCGTCCCAATTCACATTCCAAGTGATATTCGGCATGCTAATTACATTGCCGGTTGCGAAATTGCGTTATCTCTTATAGTTTCCGAGATATGGACTATCGATAATTTACACCTTAGGCTCTGCTTCTAACTTGGGCCCAAATTGTAAAATGGTCTTATCTATTGGCGATTTCGTTCCAATTCACATTCCAAGTAATATTCGGCATGCTAATTACATTGCCGGTTGCCAAATTGCATTATCTCTTATAGTTTCCGAGATATGGACTATCGATAATTTACATCTTAGGCTCTGCTTCTAACTTGGGCCCAAATTGTAAAATGGTCTTATCTATTGGCGATTTAGTTGCAATTCACATTCCAAGTAATATTCAGCATGCTAATTACATTGCCGGTTGCCAAATTGCATTATCTCTTATAGTTTCCGAGATATGGACTATCGATAATTTACACCTTAGGCTCTGCTTCTAATTTGGGTCCAAATTGTAAAATGGTCTTATCTATTGGCGATTTCGTTCCAATTCACATTCCAAGTAATATTCGGCATGCTAATTACATTGCCGGTTGCCAAATTGCATTATCTCTTATAGTTTCCGAGATATGGACTATCGATAATTTACACCTTAGGCTCTGCTTCTAACTTGGGCCCAAATTGTAAAATGGTCTTATCTATTGGCGATTTCGTTCCAATTCACATTCCAAGTAATATTCGGCATGCTAATTACATTGCCGGTTGAAAAATTGAATTATCTCTTATAGTTTCCGAGATATGGACTATCGATAATTTACACTTTAGGCTCTGCTTCTAACTTGGGCCCAAATTGTAAAATGGTCTTATCTATTAGCGATTTCGTTCCAATTCACATTCCAAGTAATATTCGGCATGCTAATTACATTGCCGGTTGCCAAATTGCATTATCTCTTATAGTTTCCGAGATATGGACTATCGATAATTTACACCTTAGGCTCTGCTTCTAACTTGGGCCCAAACTGTAAAATGGTCTTATCTATTGGCGATTTCGTTCCAATTCACATTCCAAGTAATATTCGGCATGCTAATTACATTGCCGGTTGCCAAATTGAATTATCTCTTATAGTTTCCGAGATATGGACTATCGATAATTTACACCTTAGGCTCTGCTTCTAACTTGGGCCCAAATTGTAAAATGGTCTTACCTATTGGCGATTTCGTTCCAATTCACATTCCATGTAATATTCGGCATGCTAATTACATTGCCGGTTGCCAAATTGCATTATCTCTTATAGTTTCCGAGATATGGACTATCGATAATTTACACCTTAGGCTTTGCTTCTAACTTGGGCCCAAATTGTAAAATGGTCTTATCTATTGGCGATTTCGTCCCAATTCACATTCCAAGTGATATTCGGCATGCTAATTACATTGCCGGTTGCGAAATTGCATTATCTCTTATAGTTTCCGAGATATGGACTATCGATAATTTACACCTTAGGCTCTGCTTCTAACTTGGGCCCAAATTGTAAAATGGTCTTATCTATTGGCGATTTCGTTCCAATTCACATTCCAAGTAATATTCGGCATGCTAATTACATTGCCGGTTGCCAAATTGCATTATCTCTTATAGTTTCCGAGATATGGACTATCGATAATTTACACCTTAGGCTCTGCTTCTAACTTGGGCCCAAATTGTAAAATGGTCTTATCTATTGGCGATTTAGTTGCAATTCACATTCCAAGTAATATTCGGCATGCTAATTACATTGCCGGTTGCCAAATTGCATTATCTCTTATAGTTTCCGAGATATGGACTATCGATAATTTACACCTTAGGCTCTGCTTCTAACTTGGGCCCAAATTGTAAAATGGTCTTATCTATTGGCGATTTCGTTCCAATTCACATTCCAAGTAATATTCGGCATGCTAATTACATTGCCGGTTGCCAAATTGCATTATCTCTTATAGTTTCCGAGATATGGACTATCGATAATTTACACCTTAGGCTCTGCTTCTAACTTGGGCCCAAATTGTAAAATGGTCTTATCTATTGGCGATTTCGTTCCAATTCACATTCCAAGTAATATTCGGCATGCTAATTACATTGCCGGTTGCCAAATTGCATTATCTCTTATAGTTTCCGAGATATGGACTATCGATAATTTACACCTTAGGCTCTGCTTCTAACTTGGGCCCAAATTGTAAAATGGTCTTATCTATTGGCGATTTAGTTGCAATTCACATTCCAAGTAATATTCGGCATGCTAATTACATTGCCGATTGCCAAATTGCATTATCTCTTATAGTTTCCGAGATATGGACTATCGATAATTTACACCTTAGGCTCTGCTTCTAACTTGGGCCCAAATTGTAAAATGGTCTTATCTATTGGCGATTTCATTCCAATTCACATTCCAAGTAATATTCGGCATGCTAATTACATTGCCGGTTGCCAAATTGCATTATCTCTTATAGTTTCCGAGATATGGACTATCGATAATTTACACCTTAGGCTCTGCTTCTAACTTGTGCCCAAATTGTAAAATGGTCTTATCTATTGGCTATTTCGTTCCAATTCACATTCCAAGTAATATTCGGAATGCTAATTACATTGCCGGTTGCCAAATTGCATTATCTCTTATAGTTTCCGAGATATGGACTATCGATAATTTACACCTTAGGCTCTGCTTCTAACTTGGGCCCAAATTGTAAAATGGTCTTATCTATTGGCGATTTCGTTCCAATTCACACTCCAAGTAATATTCGGCATGCTAATTACATTGCCGGTTGCGAAATTGCATTATCTCTTATAGTTTCCGAGATATGGACTATCGATAATTTACACCTTAGGCTCTGCTTCTAACTTGGGCCCAAATTGTAAAATGGTCTTATCTATTGGCGATTTCGTTCCAATTCACATTCCAAGTAATATTCGGCATGCTAATTACATTGCCGGTTGCCAAATTGCATTATCTCTTATAGTTTCCGAGATATGGACTATCGATAATTTACACCTTAGGCTCTGCTTCTAACTTGGGCCCAAATTGTAAAATGGTCTTATCTATTGGCGATTTCGTTCCAATTCACATTCCAAGTAATATTCGGCATGCTAATTACATTGCCGGTTGCCAAATTGCATTATCTCTTATAGTTTCCGAGATATGGACTATCGATAATTTACACCTTAGGCTCTGCTTCTAACTTGGGCCCAAATTGTAAAATGGTCTTATCTATTGGCGATTTCGTCCCAATTCACATTCCAAGTGATATTCGGCATGCTAATTACATTGCCGGTTGCGAAATTGCATTATCTCTTATAGTTTCCGAGATATGGACTATCAATAATTTACACCTTAGGCTCTGCTTCTAACTTGGGCCCAAATTGTAAAATGGTCTTATCTATTGGCGATTTCGTAACAATTCACATTCCAAGTAATATTCGGCATGCTAATTACATTGCCGGTTGCCAAATTGCATTATCTCTTATAGTTTCCGAGATATGGACTATCGATAATTTACACCTTAGGCTCTGCTTCTAACTTGGGCCCAAATTGTAAAATGGTCTTACCTATTGGCGATTTCGTTCCAATTCACATTCCAAGTAATATTCGGCATGCTAATTACATTGCCGGTTGCCAAATTGCATTATCTCTTATAGTTTCCGAGATATGGACTATCGATAATTTACACCTTAGGCTCTGCTTCTAACTTGGGCCCAAATTGTAAAATGGTCTTATCTATTGGCGATTTCGTTCCAATTCACATTCCAAGTAATATTCGGCATGCTAATTACATTGCCGGTTGCCAAATTGCATTATCTCTTATAGTTTCCGAGATATGGACTATCGATAATTTACACCTTAGGCTCTGCTTCTAACTTGGGCCCAAATTGTAAAATGGTCTTATCTATTGGCGATTTAGTTGCAATTCACATTCCAAGTAATATTCGGCATGCTAATTACATTGCCGGTTGCCAAATTGCATTATCTCTTATAGTTTCCGAGATATGGACTATCGATAATTTACACCTTAGGCTCTGCTTCTAACTTGGGCCCAAATTGTAAAATGGTCTTATCTATTGGCGATTTCGTCCCAATTCACATTCCAAGTGATATTCGGCATGCTAATTACATTGCCGGTTGCGAAATTGCATTATCTCTTATAGTTTCCGAGATATGGACTATCGATAATTTACATCTTAGGCTCTGCTTCTAACTAGGGCCCAAATTGTAAAATGGTCTTATCTATTGGCGATTTAGTTGCAATTCACATTCCAAGTAATATTCGGCATGCTAATTACATTGCCGGTTGCCAAATTGCATTATCTCTTATAGTTTCCGAGATATGGACTATCGATAATTTACACCTTAGGCTCTGCTTCTAATTTGGGCCCAAATTGTAAAATGGTCTTATCTATTGGCGATTTCGTTCCAATTCACATTCCAAGTAATATTCGGCATGCTAATTACATTGCCGGTTGCCAAATTGCATTATCTCTTATAGTTTCCGAGATATGGCATATCGATAATTTACACCTTAGGCTCTGCTTCTAACTTGGGCCCAAATTGTAAAATGGTCTTATCTATTGGCGATTTCGTTCCAATTCACATTCCAAGTAATATTCGGCATGCTAATTACATTGCCGGTTGCCAAATTGCATTATCTCTTATAGTTTCCGAGATATCGACTATCGATAATTTACACCTTAGGCTCTGCTTCTAACTTGGGCCCAAATTGTAAAATGGTCTTATCTATTGGCGATTTCGTTCCAATTCACATTCCAAGTAATATTCGGCATGCTAATTACATTAAAGGTTGCCAAATTGAATTATCTCTTATAGTTTCCGAGATATGGACTATCGATAATTTACACCTTAGGCTCTGCTTCTAACTTGGGCCCAAATTGTAAAATGGTCTTACCTATTGGCGATTTCGTTCCAATTCACATTCCAAGTAATATTCGGCATGCTAATTACATTGCCGGTTGCCAAATTGCATTATCTCTTATAGTTTCCGAGATATGGACTATCGATAATTTACACCTTAGGCTCTGCTTCTAACTTGGGCCCAAATTGTAAAATGGTCTTATCTATTGGCGATTTCGTTCCAATTCACATTCCAAGTAATATTCGGCATGCTAATTACATTAAAGGTTGCCAAATTGAATTATCTCTTATAGTTTCCGAGATATGGACTATCGATAATTTACACCTTAGGCTCTGCTTCTAACTTGGGCCCAAATTGTAAAATGGTCTTATCTATTGGCGATTTCGTTCCAATTCACATTCCAAGTAATATTCGGCATGCTAATTACATTGCCGGTTGCCAAATTGCATTATCTCTTATAGTTTCCGAGATATCGACTATCGATAATTTACACCTTAGGCTCTGCTTCTAACTTGGGCCCAAATTGTAAAATGGTCTTATCTATTGGCGATTTCGTTCCAATTCACATTCCAAGTAATATTCGGCATGCTAATTACATTAAAGGTTGCCAAATTGAATTATCTCTTATAGTTTCCGAGATATGGACTATCGATAATTTACACCTTAGGCTCTGCTTCTAACTTGGGCCCAAATTGTAAAATGGTCTTACCTATTGGCGATTTCGTTCCAATTCACATTCCAAGTAATATTCGGCATGCTAATTACATTGCCGGTTGCCAAATTGCATTATCTCTTATAGTTTCCGAGATATGGACTATCGATAATTTACACCTTAGGCTCTGCTTCTAACTTGGGCCCAAATTGTAAAATGGTCTTATCTATTGGCGATTTCGTTCCAATTCACATTCCAAGTAATATTCGGCATGCTAATTACATTGCCGGTTGCCAAATTGCATTATCTCTTATAGTTTCCGAGATATGGACTATCGATAATTTACACCTTAGGCTCTGCTTCTAACTTGGACCCAAATTGTAAAATGGTCTTATCTATTGGCGATTTCGTCCCAATTCACATTCCAAGTGATATTCGGCATGCTAATTACATTGCCGGTTGCGAAATTGCGTTATCTCTTATAGTTTCCGAGATATGGACTATCGATAATTTACACCTTAGGCTCTGCTTCTAACTTGGGCCCAAATTGTAAAATGGTCTTATCTATTGGCGATTTCGTTCCAATTCACATTCCAAGTAATATTCGGCATGCTAATTACATTGCCGGTTGCCAAATTGCATTATCTCTTATAGTTTCCGAGATATGGACTATCGATAATTTACATCTTAGGCTCTGCTTCTAACTTGGGCCCAAATTGTAAAATGGTCTTATCTATTGGCGATTTAGTTGCAATTCACATTCCAAGTAATATTCAGCATGCTAATTACATTGCCGGTTGCCAAATTGCATTATCTCTTATAGTTTCCGAGATATGGACTATCGATAATTTACACCTTAGGCTCTGCTTCTAATTTGGGTCCAAATTGTAAAATGGTCTTATCTATTGGCGATTTCGTTCCAATTCACATTCCAAGTAATATTCGGCATGCTAATTACATTGCCGGTTGCCAAATTGCATTATCTCTTATAGTTTCCGAGATATGGACTATCGATAATTTACACCTTAGGCTCTGCTTCTAACTTGGGCCCAAATTGTAAAATGGTCTTATCTATTGGCGATTTCGTTCCAATTCACATTCCAAGTAATATTCGGCATGCTAATTACATTGCCGGTTGAAAAATTGAATTATCTCTTATAGTTTCCGAGATATGGACTATCGATAATTTACACTTTAGGCTCTGCTTCTAACTTGGGCCCAAATTGTAAAATGGTCTTACCTATTGGCGATTTCGTTCCAATTCACATTCCAAGTAATATTCGGCATGCTAATTACATTGCCGGTTGCCAAATTGCATTATCTCTTATAGTTTCCGAGATATGGACTATCGATAATTTACACCTTAGGCTCTGCTTCTAACTTGGGCCCAAATTGTAAAATGGTCTTATCTATTGGCGATTTCGTTCCAATTCACATTCCAAGTAATATTCGGCATGCTAATTACATTGCCGGTTGCCAAATTGCATTATCTCTTATAGTTTCCGAGATATGGACTATCGATAATTTACACCTTAGGCTCTGCTTCTAACTTGGGCCCAAATTGTAAAATGGTCTTATCTATTGGCTATTTCGTTCCAATTCACATTCCAAGTAATATTCGGCATGCTAATTACATTGCCGGTTGCCAAATTGCATTATCTCTTATAGTTTCCGAGATATGGACTATCGATAATTTACACCTTAGGCTCTGCTTCTAACTTGGGCCCAAATTGTAAAATGGTCTTATCTATTGGCGATTTCGTTCCAATTCACACTCCAAGTAATATTCGGCATGCTAATTACATTGCCGGTTGCGAAATTGCATTATCTCTTATAGTTTCCGAGATATGGACTATCGATAATTTACACCTTAGGCTCTGCTTCTAACTTGGGCCCAAATTGTAAAATGGTCTTATCTATTGGCGATTTCGTTCCAATTCACATTCCAAGTAATATTCGGCATGCTAATTACATTGCCGGTTGCCAAATTGCATTATCTCTTATAGTTTCCGAGATATGGACTATCGATAATTTACACCTTAGGCTCTGCTTCAAACTTGGGCCCAAATTGTAAAATGGTCTTATCTATTGGCGATTTCGTTCCAATTCACATTCCAAGTAATATTCGGCATGCTAATTACATTGCCGGTTGCCAAATTGCATTATCTCTTATAGTTTCCGAGATATGGACTATCGATAATTTACACCTTAGGCTCTGCTTCTAACTTGGGCCCAAATTGTAAAATGGTCTTATCTATTGGCGATTTCGTCCCAATTCACATTCCAAGGGATATTCGGCATGCTAATTACATTGCCGGTTGCGAAATTGCATTATCTCTTATAGTTTCCGAGATATGGACTATCAATAATTTACACCTTAGGCTCTGCTTCTAACTTGGGCCCAAATTGTAAAATGGTCTTATCTATTGGCGATTTCGTTCCAATTCACATTCCAAGTAATATTCGGCATGCTAATTACATTGCCGGTTGCCAAATTGCATTATCTCTTATAGTTTCCGAGATATGGACTATCGATAATTTACACCTTAGGCTCTGCTTCTAACTTGGGCCCAAATTGTAAAATGGTCTTATCTATTGGTGATTTCGTTCCAATTCACATTCCAAGTAATATTCGGCATGCTAATTACATTGCCGGTTGCCAAATTGCATTATCTCTTATAGTTTCCGAGATATGGACTATCGATAATTTACACCTTAGGCTCTGCTTCTAACTTGGGCCCAAATTGTAAAATGGTCTTATCTATTGGCGATTTCGTTCCAATTCACATTCCAAGTAATATTCGGCTTGCTAATTACATTGCCGGTTGCCAAATTGCATTATCTCTTATAGTTTCCGAGATATGGACTATCGATAATTTACACCTTAGGCTCTGCTTCTAATTTGGGCCCAAATTGTAAAATGGTCTTATCTATTGGCGATTTAGTTGCAATTCACATTCCAAGTAATATTCGGCATGCTAATTACATTGCCGGTTGCCAAATTGCATTATCTCTTATAGTTTCCGAGATATGGACTATCGATAATTTACACCTTAGGCTCTGCTTCTAACTTGGGCCCAAATTGTAAAATGGTCTTATCTATTGGCGATTTCGTTCCAATTCACATTCCAAGTAATATTCGGCATGCTAATTACATTGCCGGTTGCCAAATTGCATTATCTCTTATAGTTTCCGAGATATGGACTATCGATAATTTACACCTTAGGCTCTGCTTCTAACTTGGGCCCAAATTGTAAAATGGTCTTATCTATTGGCGATTTCGTTCCAATTCACATTCCAAGTAATATTCGGCATGCTAATAAATTGCCGGTTGCCAAATTGCATTATCTCTTATAGTTTCCGAGATATGGACTATCGATAATTTACACCTTAGGCTCTGCTTCTAACTTGGGCCCAAATTGTAAAATGGTCTTATCTATTGGCGATTTCGTTCCAATTCACACTCCAAGTAATATTCGGCATGCTAATTACATTGCCGGTTGCGAAATTGCATTATCTCTTATAGTTTCCGAGATATGGACTATCGATAATTTACACCTTAGACTCTGCTTCTAACTTGGGCCCAATTGTAAAATGGTCTTATCTATTGGCGATTTCGTTCCAATTCACATTCCAAGTAATATTCGGCATGCTAATTACATTGCCGGTTGCCAAATTGCATTAACTCTTATAGTTTCCGAGATATGGACTATCGATAATTTACACCTTAGGCTCTGCTTCTAACTTGGGCCCAAATTGTAAAATGGTCTTATCTATTGGCGATTTCTTTCCAATTCACATTCCAAGTAATATTCGGCATGCTAATTACATTGCCGGTTGCCAAATTGCATTATCTCTTATAGTTTCCGAGATATGGACTATCGATAATTTACACCATAGGCTCTGCTTCTAACTTGGGCCCAAATTGTAAAATGGTCTTATCTATTGGCGATTTCGTTCCAATTCACATTCCAAGTAATATTCGGCATGCTAATTACATTGCCGGTTGCCAAATTGAATTATCTCTTATAGTTTCCGAGATATGGACTATCGATAATTTACACCTTAGGCTCTGCTTCTAACTTGGGCCCAAATTGTAAAATGGTCTTACCTATTGGCGATTTCGTTCCAATTCACATTCCAAGTAATATTCGGCATGCTAATTACATTGCCGGTTGCCAAATTGCATTATCTCTTATAGTTTCCGAGATATGGACTATCGATAATTTACACCTTAGGCTCTGCTTCTAACTTGGGCCCAAATTGTAAAATGGTCTTATCTATTGGCGATTTCGTTCCAATTCACATTCCAAGTAATATTCGGCATGCTAATTACATTGCCGGTTGCCAAATTGCATTATCTCTTATAGTTTCCGAGATATGGACTATCGATAATTTACACCTTAGGCTCTGCTTCTAACTTGGGCCCAAATTGTAAAATGGTCTTATCTATTGGCGATTTCGTCCCAATTCACATTCCAAGTGATATTCGGCATGCTAATTACATTGCCGGTTGCGAAATTGCGTTATCTCTTATAGTTTCCGAGATATGGACTATCGATAATTTACACCTTAGGCTCTGCTTCTAACTTGGGCCCAAATTGTAAAATGGTCTTATCTATTGGCGATTTCGTTCCAATTCACATTCCAAGTAATATTCGGCATGCTAATTACATTGCCGGTTGCCAAATTGTATTATCTCTTATATTTTCCGAGATATGGACTATCGATAATTTACATCTTAGGCTCTGCTTCTAACTAGGGCCCAAATTGTAAAATGGTCTTATCTATTGGCGATTTAGTTGCAATTCACATTCCAAGTAATATTCGGCATGCTAATTACATTGCCGGTTGCCAAATTGCATTATCTCTTATAGTTTCCGAGATATCGACTATCGATAATTTACACCTTAGGCTCTGCTTCTAACTTGGGCCCAAATTGTAAAATGGTCTTATCTATTGGCGATTTCGTTCCAATTCACATTCCAAGTAATATTCGTCATGCTAATTACATTAAAGGTTGCCAAATTGAATTATCTCTTATAGTTTCCGAGATATGGACTATCGATAATTTACACCTTAGGCTCTGCTTCTAACTTGGGCCCAAATTGTAAAATGGTCTTACCTATTGGCGATTTCGTTCCAATTCACATTCCAAGTAATATTCGGCATGCTAATTACATTGCCGGTTGCCAAATTGCATTATCTCTTATAGTTTCCGAGATATGGACTATCGATAATTTACACCTTAGGCTCTGCTTCTAACTTGGGCCCAAATTGTAAAATGGTCTTATCTATTGGCGATTTCGTTCCAATTCACATTCCAAGTAATATTCGGCATGCTAATTACATTGCCGGTTGCCAAATTGCATTATCTCTTATAGTTTCCGAGATATGGACTATCGATAATTTACACCTTAGGCTCTGCTTCTAACTTGGGCCCAAATTGTAAAATGGTCTTATCTATTGGCGATTTCGTCCCAATTCACATTCCAAGTGATATTCGGCATGCTAATTACATTGCCGGTTGCGAAATTGCGTTATCTCTTATAGTTTCCGAGATATGGACTATCGATAATTTACACCTTAGGCTCTGCTTCTAACTTGGGCCCAAATTGTAAAATGGTCTTATCTATTGGCGATTTCGTTCCAATTCACATTCCAAGTAATATTCGGCATGCTAATTACATTGCCGGTTGCCAAATTGCATTATCTCTTATAGTTTCCGAGATATGGACTATCGATAATTTACATCTTAGGCTCTGCTTCTAACTTGGGCCCAAATTGTAAAATGGTCTTATCTATTGGCGATTTAGTTGCAATTCACATTCCAAGTAATATTCAGCATGCTAATTACATTGCCGGTTGCCAAATTGCATTATCTCTTATATTTTCCGAGATATGGACTATCGATAATTTACACCTTAGGCTCTGCTTCTAATTTGGGTCCAAATTGTAAAATGGTCTTATCTATTGGCGATTTCGTTCCAATTCACATTCCAAGTAATATTCGGCATGCTAATTACATTGCCGGTTGCCAAATTGCATTATCTCTTATAGTTTCCGAGATATGGACTATCGATAATTTACACCTTAGGCTCTGCTTCTAACTTGGGCCCAAATTGTAAAATGGTCTTATCTATTGGCGATTTCGTTCCAATTCACATTCCAAGTAATATTCGGCATGCTAATTACATTGCCGGTTGAAAAATTGAATTATCTCTTATAGTTTCCGAGATATGGACTATCGATAATTTACACCTTAGGCTCTGCTTCTAACTTGGGCCCAAATTGTAAAATGGTCTTACCTATTGGCGATTTCGTTACAATTCACATTCCAAGTAATATTCGGCATGCTAATTACATTGCCGGTTGCCAAATTGCATTATCTCTTATAGTTTCCGAGATATGGACTATCGATAATTTACACCTTAGGCTCTGCTTCTAACTTGGGCCCAAATTGTAAAATGGTCTTATCTATTGGCGATTTCGTTCCAATTCACATTCCAAGTAATATTCGGCATGCTAATTACATTGCCGGTTGCCAAATTGCATTATCTCTTATAGTTTCCGAGATATGGACTATCGATAATTTACACCTTAGGCTCTGCTTCTAACTTGGGCCCAAATTGTAAAATGGTCTTATCTATTGGCTATTTCGTTCCAATTCACATTCCAAGTAATATTCGGCATGCTAATTACATTGCCGGTTGCCAAATTGCATTATCTCTTATAGTTTCCGAGATATGGACTATCGATAATTTACACCTTAGGCTCTGCTTCTAACTTGGGCCCAAATTGTAAAATGGTCTTATCTATTGGCGATTTCGTTCCAATTCACACTCCAAGTAATATTCGGCATGCTAATTACATTGCCGGTTGCGAAATTGCATTATCTCTTATAGTTTCCGAGATATGGACTATCGATAATTTACACCTTAGGCTCTGCTTCTAACTTGGGCCCAAATTGTAAAATGGTCTTATCTATTGGCGATTTCGTTCCAATTCACATTCCAAGTAATATTCGGCATGCTAATTACATTGCCGGTTGCCAAATTGCATTATCTCTTATAGTTTCCGAGATATGGACTATCGATAATTTACACCTTAGGCTCTGCTTCAAACTTGGGCCCAAATTGTAAAATGGTCTTATCTATTGGCGATTTCGTTCCAATTCACATTCCAAGTAATATTCGGCATGCTAATTACATTGCCGGTTGCCAAATTGCATTATCTCTTATAGTTTCCGAGATATGGACTATCGATAATTTACACCTTAGGCTCTGCTTCTAACTTGGGCCCAAATTGTAAAATGGTCTTATCTATTGGCGATTTCGTCCCAATTCACATTCCAAGGGATATTCGGCATGCTAATTACATTGCCGGTTGCGAAATTGCATTATCTCTTATAGTTTCCGAGATATGGACTATCAATAATTTACACCTTAGGCTCTGCTTCTAACTTGGGCCCAAATTGTAAAATGGTCTTATCTATTGGCGATTTCGTTCCAATTCACATTCCAAGTAATATTCGGCATGCTAATTACATTGCCGGTTGCCAAATTGCATTATCTCTTATAGTTTCCGAGATATGGACTATCGATAATTTACACCTTAGGCTCTGCTTCTAACTTGGGCCCAAATTGTAAAATGGTCTTATCTATTGGTGATTTCGTTCCAATTCACATTCCAAGTAATATTCGGCATGCTAATTACATTGCCGGTTGCCAAATTGCATTATCTCTTATAGTTTCCGAGATATGGACTATCGATAATTTACACCATAGGCTCTGCTTCTAACTTGGGCCCAAATTGTAAAATGGTCTTATCTATTGGCGATTTCGTTCCAATTCACATTCCAAGTAATATTCGGCATGCTAATTACATTGCCGGTTGCCAAATTGAATTATCTCTTATAGTTTCCGAGATATGGACTATCGATAATTTACACCTTAGGCTCTGCTTCTAACTTGGGCCCAAATTGTAAAATGGTCTTACCTATTGGCGATTTCGTTCCAATTCACATTCCAAGTAATATTCGGCATGCTAATTACATTGCCGGTTGCCAAATTGCATTATCTCTTATAGTTTCCGAGATATGGACTATCGATAATTTACACCTTAGGCTCTGCTTCTAACTTGGGCCCAAATTGTAAAATGGTCTTATCTATTGGCGATTTCGTTCCAATTCACATTCCAAGTAATATTCGGCATGCTAATTACATTGCCGGTTGCCAAATTGCATTATCTCTTATAGTTTCCGAGATATGGACTATCGATAATTTACACCTTAGGCTCTGCTTCTAACTTGGGCCCAAATTGTAAAATGGTCTTATCTATTGGCGATTTCGTCCCAATTCACATTCCAAGTGATATTCGGCATGCTAATTACATTGCCGGTTGCGAAATTGCGTTATCTCTTATAGTTTCCGAGATATGGACTATCGATAATTTACACCTTAGGCTCTGCTTCTAACTTGGGCCCAAATTGTAAAATGGTCTTATCTATTGGCGATTTCGTTCCAATTCACATTCCAAGTAATATTCGGCATGCTAATTACATTGCCGGTTGCCAAATTGCATTATCTCTTATATTTTCCGAGATATGGACTATCGATAATTTACATCTTAGGCTCTGCTTCTAACTAGGGCCCAAATTGTAAAATGGTCTTATCTATTGGCGATTTAGTTGCAATTCACATTCCAAGTAATATTCGGCATGCTAATTACATTGCCGGTTGCCAAATTGCATTATCTCTTATAGTTTCCGAGATATGGACTATCGATAATTTACACCTTAGGCTCTGCTTCTAATTTGGGCCCAAATTGTAAAATGGTCTTATCTATTGGCGATTTTGTTCCAATTCACATTCCAAGTAATATTCGGCATGCTAATTACATTTCCGGTTGCCAAATTGCATTATCTCTTATAGTTTCCGAGATATGGACTATCGATAATTTACACCTTAGGCTCTGCTTCTAACTTGGGCCCAAATTGTAAAATGGTCTTATCTATTGGCGATTTCGTTCCAATTCACATTCCAAGTAATATTCGGCATGCTAATTACATTGCCGGTTGCCAAATTGCATTATCTCTTATAGTTTCCGAGATATCGACTATCGATAATTTACACCTTAGGCTCTGCTTCTAACTTGGGCCCAAATTGTAAAATGGTCTTATCTATTGGCGATTTCGTTCCAATTCACATTCCAAGTAATATTCGGCATGCTAATTACATTAAAGGTTGCCAAATTGAATTATCTCTTATAGTTTCCGAGATATGGACTATCGATAATTTACACCTTAGGCTCTGCTTCTAACTTGGGCCCAAATTGTAAAATGGTCTTACCTATTGGCGATTTCGTTCCAATTCACATTCCAAGTAATATTCGGCATGCTAATTACATTGCCGGTTGCCAAATTGCATTATCTCTTATAGTTTCCGAGATATGGACTATCGATAATTTACACCTTAGGCTCTGCTTCTAACTTGGGCCCAAATTGTAAAATGGTCTTATCTATTGGCGATTTCGTTCCAATTCACATTCCAAGTAATATTCGGCATGCTAATTACATTAAAGTTTGCCAAATTGAATTATCTCTTATAGTTTCCGAGATATGGACTATCGATAATTTACACCTTAGGCTCTGCTTCTAACTTGGGCCCAAATTGTAAAATGGTCTTATCTATTGGCGATTTCGTTCCAATTCACATTCCAAGTAATATTCGGCATGCTAATTACATTGCCGGTTGCCAAATTGCATTATCTCTTATAGTTTCCGAGATATCGACTATCGATAATTTACACCTTAGGCTCTGCTTCTAACTTGGGCCCAAATTGTAAAATGGTCTTATCTATTGGCGATTTCGTTCCAATTCACATTCCAAGTAATATTCGGCATGCTAATTACATTAAAGGTTGCCAAATTGAATTATCTCTTATAGTTTCCGAGATATGGACTATCGATAATTTACACCTTAGGCTCTGCTTCTAACTTGGGCCCAAATTGTAAAATGGTCTTACCTATTGGCGATTTCGTTCCAATTCACATTCCAAGTAATATTCGGCATGCTAATTACATTGCCGGTTGCCAAATTGCATTATCTCTTATAGTTTCCGAGATATGGACTATCGATAATTTACACCTTAGGCTCTGCTTCTAACTTGGGCCCAAATTGTAAAATGGTCTTATCTATTGGCGATTTCGTTCCAATTCACATTCCAAGTAATATTCGGCATGCTAATTACATTGCCGGTTGCCAAATTGCATTATCTCTTATAGTTTCCGAGATATGGACTATCGATAATTTACACCTTAGGCTCTGCTTCTAACTTGGGCCCAAATTGTAAAATGGTCTTATCTATTGGCGATTTCGTCCCAATTCACATTCCAAGTGATATTCGGCATGCTAATTACATTGCCGGTTGCGAAATTGCGTTATCTCTTATAGTTTCCGAGATATGGACTATCGATAATTTACACCTTAGGCTCTGCTTCTAACTTGGGCCCAAATTGTAAAATGGTCTTATCTATTGGCGATTTCGTTCCAATTCACATTCCAAGTAATATTCGGCATGCTAATTACATTGCCGGTTGCCAAATTGCATTATCTCTTATAGTTTCCGAGATATGGACTATCGATAATTTACATCTTAGGCTCTGCTTCTAACTTGGGCCCAAATTGTAAAATGGTCTTATCTATTGGCGATTTAGTTGCAATTCACATTCCAAGTAATATTCAGCATGCTAATTACATTGCCGGTTGCCAAATTGCATTATCTCTTATATTTTCCGAGATATGGACTATCGATAATTTACACCTTAGGCTCTGCTTCTAATTTGGGTCCAAATTGTAAAATGGTCTTATCTATTGGCGATTTCGTTCCAATTCACATTCCAAGTAATATTCGGCATGCTAATTACATTGCCGGTTGCCAAATTGCATTATCTCTTATAGTTTCCGAGATATGGACTATCGATAATTTACACCTTAGGCTCTGCTTCTAACTTGGGCCCAAATTGTAAAATGGTCTTATCTATTGGCGATTTCGTTCCAATTCACATTCCAAGTAATATTCGGCATGCTAATTACATTGCCGGTTGAAAAATTGAATTATCTCTTATAGTTTCCGAGATATGGACTATCGATAATTTACACCTTAGGCTCTGCTTCTAACTTGGGCCCAAATTGTAAAATGGTCTTACCTATTGGCGATTTCGTTACAATTCACATTCCAAGTAATATTCGGCATGCTAATTACATTGCCGGTTGCCAAATTGCATTATCTCTTATAGTTTCCGAGATATGGACTATCGATAATTTACACCTTAGGCTCTGCTTCTAACTTGGGCCCAAATTGTAAAATGGTCTTATCTATTGGCGATTTCGTTCCAATTCACATTCCAAGTAATATTCGGCATGCTAATTACATTGCCGGTTGCCAAATTGCATTATCTCTTATAGTTTCCGAGATATGGACTATCGATAATTTACACCTTAGGCTCTGCTTCTAACTTGGGCCCAAATTGTAAAATGGTCTTATCTATTGGCTATTTCGTTCCAATTCACATTCCAAGTAATATTCGGCATGCTAATTACATTGCCGGTTGCCAAATTGCATTATCTCTTATAGTTTCCGAGATATGGACTATCGATAATTTACACCTTAGGCTCTGCTTCTAACTTGGGCCCAAATTGTAAAATGGTCTTATCTATTGGCGATTTCGTTCCAATTCACACTCCAAGTAATATTCGGCATGCTAATTACATTGCCGGTTGCTAAATTGCATTATCTCTTATAGTTTCCGAGATATGGACTATCGATAATTTACACCTTAGGCTCTGCTTCTAACTTGGGCCCAAATTGTAAAATGGTCTTATCTATTGGCGATTTCGTTCCAATTCACATTCCAAGTAATATTCGGCATGCTAATTACATTGCCGGTTGCCAAATTGCATTATCTCTTATAGTTTCCGAGATATGGACTATCGATAATTTACACCTTAGGCTCTGCTTCAAACTTGGGCCCAAATTGTAAAATGGTCTTATCTATTGGCGATTTCGTTCCAATTCACATTCCAAGTAATATTCGGCATGCTAATTACATTGCCGGTTGCCAAATTGCATTATCTCTTATAGTTTCCGAGATATGGACTATCGATAATTTACACCTTAGGCTCTGCTTCTAACTTGGGCCCAAATTGTAAAATGGTCTTATCTATTGGCGATTTCGTCCCAATTCACATTCCAAGGGATATTCGGCATGCTAATTACATTGCCGGTTGCGAAATTGCATTATCTCTTATAGTTTCCGAGATATGGACTATCAATAATTTACACCTTAGGCTCTGCTTCTAACTTGGGCCCAAATTGTAAAATGGTCTTATCTATTGGCGATTTCGTTCCAATTCACATTCCAAGTAATATTCGGCATGCTAATTACATTGCCGGTTGCCAAATTGCATTATCTCTTATAGTTTCCGAGATATGGACTATCGATAATTTACACCTTAGGCTCTGCTTCTAACTTGGGCCCAAATTGTAAAATGGTCTTATCTATTGGTGATTTCGTTCCAATTCACATTCCAAGTAATATTCGGCATGCTAATTACATTGCCGGTTGCCAAATTGCATTATCTCTTATAGTTTCCGAGATATGGACTATCGATAATTTACACCTTAGGCTCTGCTTCTAACTTGGGCCCAAATTGTAAAATGGTCTTATCTATTGGCGATTTCGTTCCAATTCACATTCCAAGTAATATTCGGCTTGCTAATTACATTGCCGGTTGCCAAATTGCATTATCTCTTATAGTTTCCGAGATATGGACTATCGATAATTTACACCTTAGGCTCTGCTTCTAATTTGGGCCCAAATTGTAAAATGGTCTTATCTATTGGCGATTTAGTTGCAATTCACATTCCAAGTAATATTCGGCATGCTAATTACATTGCCGGTTGCCAAATTGCATTATCTCTTATAGTTTCCGAGATATGGACTATCGATAATTTACACCTTAGGCTCTGCTTCTAACTTGGGCCCAAATTGTAAAATGGTCTTATCTATTGGCGATTTCGTTCCAATTCACATTCCAAGTAATATTCGGCATGCTAATTACATTAAAGTTTGCCAAATTGAATTATCTCTTATAGTTTCCGAGATATGGACTATCGATAATTTACACCTTAGGCTCTGCTTCTAACTTGGGCCCAAATTGTAAAATGGTCTTATCTATTGGCGATTTCGTTCCAATTCACATTCCAAGTAATATTCGGCATGCTAATTACATTGCCGGTTGCCAAATTGCATTATCTCTTATAGTTTCCGAGATATCGACTATCGATAATTTACACCTTAGGCTCTGCTTCTAACTTGGGCCCAAATTGTAAAATGGTCTTATCTATTGGCGATTTCGTTCCAATTCACATTCCAAGTAATATTCGGCATGCTAATTACATTGCCGGTTGCCAAATTGCATTATCTCTTATAGTTTCCGAGATATGGACTATCGATAATTTACACCTTAGGCTCTGCTTCTAACTTGGGCCCAAATTGTAAAATGGTCTTATCTATTGGCGATTTCGTTCCAATTCACATTCCAAGTAATATTCGGCATGCTAATTACATTAAAGTTTGCCAAATTGAATTATCTCTTATAGTTTCCGAGATATGGACTATCGATAATTTACACCTTAGGCTCTGCTTCTAACTTGGGCCCAAATTGTAAAATGGTCTTACCTATTGGCGATTTCGTTACAATTCACATTCCAAGTAATATTCGGCATGCTAATTACATTGCCGGTTGCCAAATTGCATTATCTCTTATAGTTTCCGAGATATGGACTATCGATAATTTACACCTTAGGCTCTGCTTCTAACTTGGGCCCAAATTGTAAAATGGTCTTATCTATTGGCGATTTCGTTCCAATTCACATTCCAAGTAATATTCGGCATGCTAATTACATTGCCGGTTGCCAAATTGCATTATCTCTTATAGTTTCCGAGATATGGACTATCGATAATTTACACCTTAGGCTCTGCTTCTAACTTGGGCCCAAATTGTAAAATGGTCTTATCTATTGGCTATTTCGTTCCAATTCACATTCCAAGTAATATTCGGCATGCTAATTACATTGCCGGTTGCCAAATTGCATTATCTCTTATAGTTTCCGAGATATGGACTATCGATAATTTACACCTTAGGCTCTGCTTCTAACTTGGGCCCAAATTGTAAAATGGTCTTATCTATTGGCGATTTCGTTCCAATTCACACTCCAAGTAATATTCGGCATGCTAATTACATTGCCGGTTGCGAAATTGCATTATCTCTTATAGTTTCCGAGATATGGACTATCGATAATTTACACCTTAGGCTCTGCTTCTAACTTGGGCCCAAATTGTAAAATGGTCTTATCTATTGGCGATTTCGTTCCAATTCACATTCCAAGTAATATTCGGCATGCTAATTACATTGCCGGTTGCCAAATTGCATTATCTCTTATAGTTTCCGAGATATGGACTATCGATAATTTACACCTTAGGCTCTGCTTCAAACTTGGGCCCAAATTGTAAAATGGTCTTATCTATTGGCGATTTCGTTCCAATTCACATTCCAAGTAATATTCGGCATGCTAATTACATTGCCGGTTGCCAAATTGCATTATCTCTTATAGTTTCCGAGATATGGACTATCGATAATTTACACCTTAGGCTCTGCTTCTAACTTGGGCCCAAATTGTAAAATGGTCTTATCTATTGGCGATTTCGTCCCAATTCACATTCCAAGGGATATTCGGCATGCTAATTACATTGCCGGTTGCGAAATTGCATTATCTCTTATAGTTTCCGAGATATGGACTATCAATAATTTACACCTTAGGCTCTGCTTCTAACTTGGGCCCAAATTGTAAAATGGTCTTATCTATTGGCGATTTCGTTCCAATTCACATTCCAAGTAATATTCGGCATGCTAATTACATTGCCGGTTGCCAAATTGCATTATCTCTTATAGTTTCCGAGATATGGACTATCGATAATTTACACCTTAGGCTCTGCTTCTAACTTGGGCCCAAATTGTAAAATGGTCTTATCTATTGGTGATTTCGTTCCAATTCACATTCCAAGTAATATTCGGCATGCTAATTACATTGCCGGTTGCCAAATTGCATTATCTCTTATAGTTTCCGAGATATGGACTATCGATAATTTACACCTTAGGCTCTGCTTCTAACTTGGGCCCAAATTGTAAAATGGTCTTATCTATTGGCGATTTCGTTCCAATTCACATTCCAAGTAATATTCGGCTTGCTAATTACATTGCCGGTTGCCAAATTGCATTATCTCTTATAGTTTCCGAGATATGGACTATCGATAATTTACACCTTAGGCTCTGCTTCTAATTTGGGCCCAAATTGTAAAATGGTCTTATCTATTGGCGATTTAGTTGCAATTCACATTCCAAGTAATATTCGGCATGCTAATTACATTGCCGGTTGCCAAATTGCATTATCTCTTATAGTTTCCGAGATATGGACTATCGATAATTTACACCTTAGGCTCTGCTTCTAACTTGGGCCCAAATTGTAAAATGGTCTTATCTATTGGCGATTTCGTTCCAATTCACATTCCAAGTAATATTCGGCATGCTAATTACATTAAAGTTTGCCAAATTGAATTATCTCTTATAGTTTCCGAGATATGGACTATCGATAATTTACACCTTAGGCTCTGCTTCTAACTTGGGCCCAAATTGTAAAATGGTCTTATCTATTGGCGATTTCGTTCCAATTCACATTCCAAGTAATATTCGGCATGCTAATTACATTGCCGGTTGCCAAATTGCATTATCTCTTATAGTTTCCGAGATATCGACTATCGATAATTTACACCTTAGGCTCTGCTTCTAACTTGGGCCCAAATTGTAAAATGGTCTTATCTATTGGCGATTTCGTTCCAATTCACATTCCAAGTAATATTCGGCATGCTAATTACATTAAAGGTTGCCAAATTGAATTATCTCTTATAGTTTCCGAGATATGGACTATCGATAATTTACACCTTAGGCTCTGCTTCTAACTTGGGCCCAAATTGTAAAATGGTCTTACCTATTGGCGATTTCGTTCCAATTCACATTCCAAGTAATATTCGGCATGCTAATTACATTGCCGGTTGCCAAATTGCATTATCTCTTATAGTTTCCGAGATATGGACTATCGATAATTTACACCTTAGGCTCTGCTTCTAACTTGGGCCCAAATTGTAAAATGGTCTTATCTATTGGCGATTTCGTTCCAATTCACATTCCAAGTAATATTCGGCATGCTAATTACATTGCCGGTTGCCAAATTGCATTATCTCTTATAGTTTCCGAGATATGGACTATCGATAATTTACACCTTAGGCTCTGCTTCTAACTTGGGCCCAAATTGTAAAATGGTCTTATCTATTGGCGATTTCGTCCCAATTCACATTCCAAGTGATATTCGGCATGCTAATTACATTGCCGGTTGCGAAATTGCGTTATCTCTTATAGTTTCCGAGATATGGACTATCGATAATTTACACCTTAGGCTCTGCTTCTAACTTGGGCCCAAATTGTAAAATGGTCTTATCTATTGGCGATTTCGTTCCAATTCACATTCCAAGTAATATTCGGCATGCTAATTACATTGCCGGTTGCCAAATTGCATTATCTCTTATAGTTTCCGAGATATGGACTATCGATAATTTACATCTTAGGCTCTGCTTCTAACTTGGGCCCAAATTGTAAAATGGTCTTATCTATTGGCGATTTAGTTGCAATTCACATTCCAAGTAATATTCAGCATGCTAATTACATTGCCGGTTGCCAAATTGCATTATCTCTTATATTTTCCGAGATATGGACTATCGATAATTTACACCTTAGGCTCTGCTTCTAATTTGGGTCCAAATTGTAAAATGGTCTTATCTATTGGCGATTTCGTTCCAATTCACATTCCAAGTAATATTCGGCATGCTAATTACATTGCCGGTTGCCAAATTGCATTATCTCTTATAGTTTCCGAGATATGGACTATCGATAATTTACACCTTAGGCTCTGCTTCTAACTTGGGCCCAAATTGTAAAATGGTCTTATCTATTGGCGATTTCGTTCCAATTCACATTCCAAGTAATATTCGGCATGCTAATTACATTGCCGGTTGAAAAATTGAATTATCTCTTATAGTTTCCGAGATATGGACTATCGATAATTTACACCTTAGGCTCTGCTTCTAACTTGGGCCCAAATTGTAAAATGGTCTTACCTATTGGCGATTTCGTTACAATTCACATTCCAAGTAATATTCGGCATGCTAATTACATTGCCGGTTGCCAAATTGCATTATCTCTTATAGTTTCCGAGATATGGACTATCGATAATTTACACCTTAGGCTCTGCTTCTAACTTGGGCCCAAATTGTAAAATGGTCTTATCTATTGGCGATTTCGTTCCAATTCACATTCCAAGTAATATTCGGCATGCTAATTACATTGCCGGTTGCCAAATTGCATTATCTCTTATAGTTTCCGAGATATGGACTATCGATAATTTACACCTTAGGCTCTGCTTCTAACTTGGGCCCAAATTGTAAAATGGTCTTATCTATTGGCTATTTCGTTCCAATTCACATTCCAAGTAATATTCGGCATGCTAATTACATTGCCGGTTGCCAAATTGCATTATCTCTTATAGTTTCCGAGATATGGACTATCGATAATTTACACCTTAGGCTCTGCTTCTAACTTGGGCCCAAATTGTAAAATGGTCTTATCTATTGGCGATTTCGTTCCAATTCACACTCCAAGTAATATTCGGCATGCTAATTACATTGCCGGTTGCGAAATTGCATTATCTCTTATAGTTTCCGAGATATGGACTATCGATAATTTACACCTTAGGCTCTGCTTCTAACTTGGGCCCAAATTGTAAAATGGTCTTATCTATTGGCGATTTCGTTCCAATTCACATTCCAAGTAGTATTCGGCATGCTAATTACATTGCCGGTTGCCAAATTGCATTATCTCTTATAGTTTCCGAGATATGGACTATCGATAATTTACACCTTAGGCTCTGCTTCAAACTTGGGCCCAAATTGTAAAATGGTCTTATCTATTGGCGATTTCGTTCCAATTCACATTCCAAGTAATATTCGGCATGCTAATTACATTGCCGGTTGCCAAATTGCATTATCTCTTATAGTTTCCGAGATATGGACTATCGATAATTTACACCTTAGGCTCTGCTTCTAACTTGGGCCCAAATTGTAAAATGGTCTTATCTATTGGCGATTTCGTCCCAATTCACATTCCAAGGGATATTCGGCATGCTAATTACATTGCCGGTTGCGAAATTGCATTATCTCTTATAGTTTCCGAGATATGGACTATCAATAATTTACACCTTAGGCTCTACTTCTAACTTGGGCCCAAATTGTAAAATGGTCTTATCTATTGGCGATTTCGTTCCAATTCACATTCCAAGTAATATTCGGCATGCTAATTACATTGCCGGTTGCCAAATTGCATTATCTCTTATAGTTTCCGAGATATGGACTATCGATAATTTACACCTTAGGCTCTGCTTCTAACTTGGGCCCAAATTGTAAAATGGTCTTATCTATTGGTGATTTCGTTCCAATTCACATTCCAAGTAATATTCGGCATGCTAATTACATTGCCGGTTGCCAAATTGCATTATCTCTTATAGTTTCCGAGATATGGACTATCGATAATTTACACCTTAGGCTCTGCTTCTAACTTGGGCCCAAATTGTAAAATGGTCTTATCTATTGGCGATTTCGTTCCAATTCACATTCCAAGTAATATTCGGCTTGCTAATTACATTGCCGGTTGCCAAATTGCATTATCTCTTATAGTTTCCGAGATATGGACTATCGATAATTTACACCTTAGGCTCTGCTTCTAATTTGGGCCCAAATTGTAAAATGGTCTTATCTATTGGCGATTTAGTTGCAATTCACATTCCAAGTAACATTCGGCATGCTAATTACATTGCCGGTTGCCAAATTGCATTATCTCTTATAGTTTCCGAGATATGGACTATCGATAATTTACACCTTAGGCTCTGCTTCTAACTTGGGCCCAAATTGTAAAATGGTCTTATCTATTGGCGATTTCGTTCCAATTCACATTCCAAGTAATATTCGGCATGCTAATTACATTGCCGGTTGCCAAATTGCATTATCTCTTATAGTTTCCGAGATATGGACTATCGATAATTTACACCTTAGGCTCTGCTTCTAACTTGGGCCCAAATTGTAAAATGGTCTTATCTATTGGCGATTTCGTTCCAATTCACATTCCAAGTAATATTCGGCATGCTAATAAATTGCCGGTTGCCAAATTGCATTATCTCTTATAGTTTCCGAGATATGGACTATCGATAATTTACACCTTAGGCTCTGCTTCTAACTTGGGCCCAAATTGTAAAATGGTCTTATCTATTGGCGATTTCGTTCCAATTCACACTCCAAGTAATATTCGGCATGCTAATTACATTGCCGGTTGCGAAATTGCATTATCTCTTATAGTTTCCGAGATATGGACTATCGATAATTTACACCTTAGGCTCTGTTTCTAACTTGGGCCCAAATTGTAAAATGGTCTTATCTATTGGCGATTTCGTTCCAATTCACATTCCAAGTAATATTCGGCATGCTAATTACATTGCCGGTTGCCAAATTGCATTATCTCTTATAGTTTCCGAGATATGGACTATCGATAATTTACACCTTAGGCTCTGCTTCTAACTTGGGCCCAAATTGTAAAATGGTCTTACCTATTGGCGATTCCGTTCCAATTCACATTCCAAGTAATATTCGGCATGCTAATTACATTGCCGGTTGCCAAATTGCATTATCTCTTATAGTTTCCGAGATATGGACTATCGATAATTTACACCTTAGGCTCTGCTTCTAACTTGGGCCCAAATTGTAAAATGGTCTTATCTATTGGCGATTTCGTCCCAATTCACATTCCAAGTGATATTCGGCATGCTAATTACATTGCCGGTTGCGAAATTGCATTATCTCTTATAGTTTCCGAGATATGGACTATTGATAATTTACACCTTAGGCTCTGCTTCTAACTTGCTCCCAAATTGTAAAATGGTCTTATCTATTGGCGATTTCGTTCCAATTCACATTCCAAGTAATATTCGGCATGCTAATTACATTGCCGGTTGCCAAATTGCATTATCTCTTATAGTTTCCGAGATATGGACTATCGATAATTTACACCTTAGGCTCTGCTTCTAACTTGCTCCCAAATTGTAAAATGGTCTTATCTATTGGCGATTTCGTTCCAATTCACATTCCAAGTAATATTCGGCATGCTAATTACATTGCCGGTTGCCAAATTGCATTATCTCTTATAGTTTCCGAGATATGGACTATCGATAATTTACACCTTAGGCTCTGCTTCTAACTTTTGCCCAAATTGTAAAATGGTCTTATCTATTGGCGATTTCGTTCCAATTCACATTCCAAGTAATATTCGGCATGCTAATTACATTGCCGGTTGCCAAATTGAATTATCTCTTATAGTTTCCGAGATATGGACTATCGATAATTTACACCTTAGGCTCTGCTTCTAACTTGTGCCCAAATTGTAAAATGGTCTTATCTATTGGCGATTTCATTCCAATTCACATTCCAAGTAATATTGGGCATGCTAATTACATTGCCGGTTGCCAAATTGCATTATCTCTTATAGTTTCCGAGATATGGACTATCGATAATTTACACCATAGGCTCTGCTTTTAAATTGGGCCCAAATTGTAAAATGGTCTTACCTATTGGCGATTTCGTTCCAATTCACATTCCAAGTAATATTCGGCATGCTAATTACATTGCCGGTTGCCAAATTGCATTATCTCTTATAGTTTCCGAGATATGGACTATCGATAATTTACACCTTAGGCTCTGCTTCAAACTTGGGCCCAAATTGTAAAATGGTCTTATCTATTGGCGATTTCGTTCCAATTCACATTCCAAGTAATATTCGGCATGCTAATTACATTGCCGGTTGCCAAATTGCATTATCTCTTATAGTTTCCGAGATATGGACTATCGATAATTTACACCTTAGGCTCTGCTTCTAACTTGGGCCCAAATTGTAAAATGGTCTTATCTATTGGCGATTTCGTCCCAATTCACATTCCAAGGGATATTCGGCATGCTAATTACATTGCCGGTTGCGAAATTGCATTATCTCTTATAGTTTCCGAGATATGGACTATCAATAATTTACACCTTAGGCTCTGCTTCTAACTTGGGCCCAAATTGTAAAATGGTCTTATCTATTGGCGATTTCGTTCCAATTCACATTCCAAGTAATATTCGGCATGCTAATTACATTGCCGGTTGCCAAATTGCATTATCTCTTATAGTTTCCGAGATATGGACTATCGATAATTTACACCTTAGTCTCTGCTTCTAACTTGGGCCCAAATTGTAAAATGGTCTTATCTATTGGCGATTTCGTTCCAATTCACATTCCAAGTAATATTCGGCATGCTAATTACATTGCCGGTTGCCAAATTGCATTATCTCTTATAGTTTCCGAGATATGGACTATCGATAATTTACACCTTAGGCTCTGCTTCTAACTTGGGCCCACATTGTAAAATGGTCTTATCTATTGGCGATTTCGTTCCAATTCACATTCCAAGTTATTTTTCGGCTTGCTAATTACATTGCCGGTTGCCAAATTGCATTATCTCTTATAGTTTCCGAGATATGGACTATCGATAATTTACACCTTAGGCTCTGCTTCTAACTTGGGCCCAAATTGTAAAATGGTCTTATCTATTGGCGATTTAGTTGCAATTCACATTCCAAGTAATATTCGGCATGCTAATTACATTGCCGGTTGCCAAATTGCATTATCTCTTATAGTTTCCGAGATATGGACTATCGATAATTTACACCTTAGGCTCTGCTTCTAACTTGGGCCCAAATTGTAAAATGGTCTTATCTATTGGCGATTTCGTTCCAATTCACATTCCAAGTAATATTCGGCATGCTAATTACATTGCCGGTTGCCAAATTGCATTATCTCTTATAGTTTCCGAGATATGGACTATCGATAATTTACACCTTAGGCTCTGCTTCTAACTTGGGCCCAAATTGTAAAATGGTCTTATCTATTGGCGATTTCGTTCCAATTCACATTCCAAGTAATATTCGGCATGCTAATAAATTGCCGGTTGCCAAATTGCATTATCTCTTATAGTTTCCGAGATATGGACTATCGATAATTTACACCTTAGGCTCTGCTTCTAACTTGGGCCCAAATTGTAAAATGGTCTTATCTATTGGCGATTTCGTTCCAATTCACACTCCAAGTAATATTCGGCATGCTAATTACATTGCCGGTTGCGAAATTGTATTATCTCTTATAGTTTCCGAGATATGGACTATCGATAATTTACACCTTAGGCTCTGTTTCTAACTTGGGCCCAAATTGTAAAATGGTCTTATCTATTGGCGATTTCGTTCCAATTCACATTCCAAGTAATATTTGGCATGCTAATTACATTGCCGGTTGCCAAATTGCATTATCTCTTATAGTTTCCGAGATATGGACTATCGATAATTTACACCTTAGGCTCTGCTTCTAACTTGGGCCCAAATTGTAAAATGGTCTTACCTATTGGCGATTCCGTTCCAATTCACATTCCAAGTAATATTCGGCATGCTAATTACATTGCCGGTTGCCAAATTGCATTATCTCTTATAGTTACCGAGATATGGACTATCGATAATTTACACCTTAGGCTCTGCTTCTAACTTGGGCCCAAATTGTAAAATGGTCTTATCTATTGGCGATTTCGTTCCAATTCACATTCCAAGTAATATTCGGCATGCTAATTACATTACCGGTTGCCAAATTGCATTATCTCTTATAGTTTCCGAGATATGGACTATCGATTATTTACACCTTAGGCTCTGCTTCTAACTTGGGCCCAAATTGTAAAATGGTCTTATCTATTGGCGATTTCGTTCCAATTCACATTCCAAGTAATATTCGGCATGCTAATTACATTGCCGGTTGCCAAATTGAGTTATCTCTTATAGTTTCCGAGATATGGACTATCGATAATTTACACCTTAGGCTCGGCTTCTAACTTGTGCCCAAATTGTAAAATGGTCTTATCTATTGGCGATTTCATTCCAATTCACATTCCAAGTAATATTGGGCATGCTAATTACATTGCCGGTTGCCAAATTGCATTATCTCTTATAGTTTCCGAGATATGGACTATCGATAATTTACACCATAGGCTCTGCTTTTAACTTGGGCCCAAATTGTAAAATGGTCTTACCTATTGGCGATTTCGTTCCAATTCACATTCCAAGTAATATTCGGCATGCTAATTACATTGCCGGTTGCCAAATTGCATTATCTCTTATAGTTTCCGAGATATGGACTATCGATAATTTACACCTTAGGCTCTGCTTCTAACTTGGGCCCAAATTGTAAAATGGTCTTATCTATTGGCGATTTCGTTCCAATTCACATTCCAATTAATATTCGGCATGCTAATTACATTGCCGATTGCCAAATTGCATTATCTCTTATAGTTTCCGAGATATGGACTATCGATAATTTACACCTTAGGCTCTGCTTCTAACTTGGGCCCAAATTGTAAAATGGTCTTATCTATTGGCGATTTCGTTCCAATTCACATTCCAAGTAATATTCGGCATGCTAATTACATTGCCGGTTGCCAAATTGCATTATCTCTTATAGTTTCCGAGATATGGACTATCGATAATTTACACCTTAGGCTCTGCTTCTAACTTGGGCCCAAATTGTAAAATGGTCTTATCTATTGGCGATTTCGTTCCAATTCACATTCCAAGTAATATTCTTCATGCTAATTACATTGCCGGTTGCCAAATTGAATTATCTCTTATAGTTTCCGAGATATGGACTATCGATAATTTACACCTTAGGCTCTGCTTCTAACTTGGGCCCAAATTGTAAAATGGTCTTACCTATTGGCGATTTCGTTCCAATTCACATTCCAAGTAATATTCGGCATGCTAATTACATTGCCGGTTGCCAAATTGCATTATCTCTTATAGTTTCCGAGATATGGCCTATCGATAATTTACACCTTAGGCTCTGCTTCTAACTTGGGCCCAAATTGTAAAATGGTCTTATCTATTGGCGATTTCGTTCCAATTCACATTCCAAGTAATATTCGGCATGCTAATTACATTGCCGGTTGCCAAATTGCATTATCTCTTATAGTTTCCGAGATATGGACTATCGATAATTTACACCTTAGGCTCTGCTTCTAACTTGGGCCCAAATTGTAAAATGGTCTTATCTATTGGCGATTTCGTCCCAATTCACATTCCAAATGATATTCGGCATGCTAATTACATTGCCGGTTGCGAAATTGCATTATCTCTTATAGTTTCCGAGATATGGACTATCAATAATTTACACCTTAGGCTCTGCTTCTAACTTGGGCCCAAATTGTAAAATGGTCTTATCTATTGGCGATTTCGTTCCAATTCACATTCCAAGTAATATTCGGCATGCTAATTACATTGCCGGTTGCCAAATTGCATTATCTCTTATAGTTTCCGAGATATGGACTATCGATAATTTACACATTAGGCTCTGCTTCTAACTTGGGCCCAAATTGTAAAATGGTCTTATCTATTAGCGATTTCGTTCCAATTCACATTCCAAGTAATATTCGGCATGCTAATTACATTGCCGGTTGCCAAATTGCATTATCTCTTATAGTTTCCGAGATATGGACTATCGATAATTTACACATTAGGCTCTGCTTCTAACTTGGGCCCAAATTGTAAAATGGTCTTATCTATTGGCGATTTCGTTCCAATTCACATTCCAAGTAATATTCGGCATGCTAATTACATTGCCGGTTGCCAAATTACATTAACTCTTATAGTTTCCGAGATATGGACTATCGATAATTTACAATTTAGGCTCTGCTTCTAACTTGGGCCCAAATTGTAAAATGGTCTTATCTATTGGCGATTTCGTTCCAATTCACATTCCAAGTATTATTCGGCATGCTAATTACATTGCCGGTTGCCAAATTGCATTATCTCTTATAGTTTCCGAGATATGGACTATCAATAATTTACACCATAGGCTCTGCTTCTAACTTGGGCCCAAATTGTAAAATGGCCTTATCTATTGGCGATTTCGTTCCAATTCACATTCCAAGTAATATTCGGCATGCTAATTACATTGCCGGTTGCCAAATTGCATTATCTCTTATAGTTTCCGAGATATGGACTATCGATAATTTACACCTTAGGCTCTGCTTCTAACTTAGGCCCAAATTCTAAAATGGTCTTATCTATTGGCGATTTCGTTCCAATTCACATTCCAAGTAATATTCGGCATGCTAATTACATTGCCGGTTGCCAAATTGCATTATCTCTTATAGTTTCCGAGATATGGACTATCGATAATTTACACCTTAGGCTCTGCTTCTAACTTGGGCCCAAATTGTAAAATGGTCTTATCTATTGGCGATTTCGTTCCAATTCACATTCCAAGTAATATTCGGCATGCTAATTACATTGCCGGTTGCCAAATTGAATTATCTCTTATAGTTTCCGAGATATGGACTATCGATAATTTATACCTTAGGCTCTGCTTCTAACTTGGGCCCAAATTGTAAAATGGTCTTACCTATTGGCGATTTCGTTCCAATTCACATTCCAAGTAATATTCGGCATGCTAATTACATTGCCGGTTGCCAAATTGCATTATCTCTTATAGTTTCCGAGATATGGACTATCGATAATTTACACCTTGGGCTCTGCTTCTAACTTGGGCCCAAATTGTAAAATGGTCTTATCTATTGGCGATTTCGTTCCAATTCACATTCCAAGTAATATTCGGCATGCTAATTACATTGCCGGTTGCCAAATTGCATTATCCCTTATAGTTTCCGAGATATGGACTATCGATAATTTACACCTTAGGCTCTGCTTCTAACTTGGGCCCAAATTGTAAAATGGTCTTATCTATTGGCGATTTCGTCCCAATTCACATTCCAAGTGATATTCGGCATGCTAATTACATTGCCGGTTGCGAAATTGTATTATCTCTTATAGTTTCCGAGATATGGACTATCAATAATTTACACCTTAGGCTCTGCTTCTAACTTGGGCCCAAATTGTAAAATGGTCTTATCTATTGGCGATTTCGTTCCAATTCACATTCCAAGTAATATTCGGCATGCTAATTACATTGCCGGTTGCCAAATTGCATTATCTCTTATAGTTTCCGAGATATGGACTATCGATAATTTACACCTTAGGCTCTGCTTCTAACTTGGGCCCAAATTGTAAAATGGTCTTATCTATTGGCGATTTAGTTGCAATTCACATTCCAAGTAATATTCGGCATGCTAATTACATTGCCGGTTGCCAAATTGCATTATCTCTTATAGTTTCCGAGATATGGACTATCGATAATTTACACCTTAGGCTCTGCTTCTAACTTGGGCCCAAATTGTAAAATGGTCTTATCTATTAGCGATTTCGTTCCAATTCACATTCCAAGTAATATTCGGCATGCTAATTACATTGCCGGTTGCCAAATTGCATTATCTCTTATAGTTTCCGAGATATGGACTATCGATAATTTACACCTTAGGCTCTGCTTCTAACTTGGGCCCAAATTGTAAAATGGTCTTATCTATTGGCGATTTCGTTCCAATTCACATTCCAAGTAATATTCGGCATGCTAATTACATTGCCGGTTGCCAAATTGAATTATCTCTTATAGTTTCCGAGATATGGACTATCGATAATTTATACCTTAGGCTCTGCTTCTAACTTGGGCCCAAATTGTAAAATGGTCTTACCTATTGGCGATTTCGTTCCAATTCACATTCCAAGTAATATTCGGCATGCTAATTACATTGCCGGTTGCCAAATTGCATTATCTCTTATAGTTTCCGAGATATGGACTATCGATAATTTACACCTTGGGCTCTGCTTCTAACTTGGGCCCAAATTGTAAAATGGTCTTATCTATTGGCGATTTCGTTCCAATTCACATTCCAAGTAATATTCGGCATGCTAATTACATTGCCGGTTGCCAAATTGCATTATCCCTTATAGTTTCCGAGATATGGACTATCGATAATTTACACCTTAGGCTCTGCTTCTAACTTGGGCCCAAATTGTAAAATGGTCTTATCTATTGGCGATTTCGTCCCAATTCACATTCCAAGTAATATTCGGCATGCTAATTACATTGCCGGTTGCGAAATTGCATTATCTCTTATAGTTTCAGAGATATGGACTATCGATAATTTACACCTTAGGCTCTGCTTCTAACTTGGGCCCAAATTGTAAAATGGTCTTATCTATTGGCAATTTCGTTCCAATTCACATTCCAAGTAATATTCGGCATGCTAATTACATTGCCGGTTGCCAAATTGCATTAACTCTTATAGTTTCCGAGATATGGACTATCGATAATTTACACCTTAGGCTCTGCTTCTAACTTGGGCCCAAATTGTAAAATGGTCTTATCTATTGGCGATTTCGTTCCAATTCACATTCCAAGTAATATTCGGCATGCTAATTACATTGCCGGTTGCCAAATTGCATTATCTCTTATAGTTTCCGAGATATGGACTATCGATAATTTACACCATAGGCTCTGCTTCTAACTTGGGCCCAAATTGTAAAATGGCCTTATCTATTGGCGATTTCGTTCCAATTCACATTCCAAGTAATATTCGGCATGCTAATTACATTGCCGGTTGCCAAATTGCATTATCTCTTATAGTTTCCGAGTTATGGACTATCGATAATTTACACCTTAGGCTCTGCTTCTAACTTGGGCCCAAATTGTAAAATGGTCTTATCTATTGGCGATTTCGTTCCAATTCACATTCCAAGTAATATTCGGCATGCTAATTACATTGCCGGTTGCCAAATTGAATTATCTCTTATAGTTTCCGAGATATGGACTATCGATAATTTACACCTTAGGCTCTGCTTCTAACTTGGGCCCAAATTGTAAAATGGTCTTATCTATTGGCGATTTCGTCCCAATTCACATTCCAAGTGATATTCGGCATGCTAATTACATTGCCGGTTGCGAAATTGCATTATCTCTTATAGTTTCCGAGATATGGACTATCAATAATTTACACCTTAGGCTCTGCTTCTAACTTGGGCCCAAATTGTAAAATGGTCTTTTCTATTGGCGATTTCGTTCCAATTCACATTCCAAGTAATATTCGGCATGCTAATTACATTGCCGGTTGCCAAATTGCATTATCTCTTATAGTTTCCGAGATATGGACTATCGATAATTTACACCTTAGGCTCTGCTTCTAACTTGGGCCCAAATTGTAAAATGGTCTTATCTATTGGCGATTTCGTTCCAATTCACATTCCAAGTAATATTCGGCATGCTAATAACATTGCCGGTTGCCAAATTGCATTATCTCTTATAGTTTCCGAGATATGGACTATCGATAATTTACACCTTATTCTCTGCTTCTAACTTGGGCCCAAATTGTAAAATGGTCTTATCTATTGGCGATTTCGTTCCAATTCACATTCCAAGTAATATTCGGCATGCTAATTACATTGCCGGTTGCCAAATTGCATTATCTCTTATAGTTTCCGAGATATGGACTATCAATAATTTACACCTTAGGCTCTGCTTCTAACTTGGTCCCAAATTGTAAAATGGTCTTATCTATTGGCGATTTCGTTCCAATTCACATTCCAAGTAATATTCGGCATGCTAATTACATTGCCGGTTGCCAAATTGCATTATCTCTTATAGTTTCCGAGATATGGACTATCGATAATTTACACCTTAGGCTCTGCTTCTAACTTGGGCCCAAATTGTAAAATGGTCTTATCTATTGGCGATTTCGTTCCAATTCACATTCCAAGTAATATTCGGCATGCTAATTACATTGCCGGTTGCCAAATTGCATTATCTCTTATAGTTTCCGAGATATGGACTATCGATAATTTACACCATAGGCTCTGCTTCTAACTTGGGCCCAAATTGTAAAATGGTCTTATCTATTGGCGATTTCGTTCCAATTCACATTCCAAGTAATATTCGGCATGCTAATTACATTGCCGGTTGCCAAATTGCATTATCTCTTATAGTTTCCGAGATATGGACTATCGATAATTTACACCTTAGGCTCTGCTTCTAACTTGGGCCCAAATTGTAAAATGGTCTTATCTATTGGCGATTTCGTTCCAATTCACATTCCAAGTAATATTCGGCATGCTAATTACATTGCCGGTTGCCAAATTGCATTATCTCTTACAGTTTCCGAGATATGGACTATCGATAATTTACACCTTAGGCTCTGCTTCTAACTTGGGCCCAAATTGTAAAATGGTCTTATCTATTGGCGATTTCGTTCCAATTCACATTCCAAGTAATATTCGGCATGCTAATTACATTGCCGGTTGCCAAATTGAATTATCTCTTATAGTTTCCGAGATATGGACTATCGATAATTTACACCTTAGGCTCTGCTTCTAACTTGGGCCCAAATTGTAAAATGGTCTTACCTATTGGCGATTTCGTTCCAATTCACATTCCAAGTAATATTCGGCATGCTAATTACATTGCCGGTTGCCAAATTGCATTATCTCTTATAGTTTCCGAGATATGGACTATCGATAATTTACACCTTAGGCTCTGCTTCTAACTTGGGCCCAAATTGTAAAATGGTCTTATCTATTGGCTATTTCGTTCCAATTCACATTCCAAGTAATATTCGGCATGCTAATTACATTGCCGGTTGCCAAATTGCATTATCTCTTATAGTTTCCGAGATATGGACTATCGATAATTTACACCTTAGGCTCTGCTTCTAACTTGGGCCCAAATTGTAAAATGGTCTTATCTATTGGCGATTTCGTTCCAATTCACACTCCAAGTAATATTCGGCATGCTAATTACATTGCCGGTTGCGAAATTGCATTATCTCTTATAGTTCCCGAGATATGGACTATCGATAATTTACACCTTAGGCTCTGCTTCTAACTTGGGCCCAAATTGTAAAATGGTCTTATCTATTGGCGATTTCGTTCCAATTCACATTCCAAGTAATATTCGGCATGCTAATTACATTGCCGGTTGCCAAATTGCATTATCTCTTATAGTTTCCGAGATATGGACTATCAATAATTTACACCTTAGGCTCTGCTTCTAACTTGGGCCCAAATTGTAAAATGGTCTTATCTATTGGCGATTTCGCTCCAATTCACATTCCAAGTAATATTCCGCATGCTAATTACATTGCCGGTTGCCAAATTGCATTATCTCCTATAGTTTCCGAGATATGGACTATCGATAATTTACACCTTATCCTCTGCTTCTAACTTGCTCCCAAATTGTAAAATGGTCTTATCTATTGGCGATTTCGTTCCAATTCACATTCCAAGTAATATTCGGCATGCTAATTACATTGCCGGTTGCCAAATTGCATTATCTCTTATAGTTTCCGAGATATGGACTATCGATAATTTACACCTTAGGCTCTGCTTCTAACTTGGGCCCAAATTGTAAAATGGTCTTATCTATTGGCGATTTCGTTCCAATTTACATTCCAAGTAATATTCGGCATGCTAATTACATTGCCGGGTGCCAAATTGCATTATCTCTTATAGTTTCCGAGATATGGACTATCGATAATTTACACCTTAGGCTCTGCTTCTAACTTGGGCCCAAATTGTAAAATGGTCTTATCTATTGGCGATTTCGTTCCAATTCACATTCCAAGTAATATTCGGCATGCTATTTACATTGCCGGTTGCCAAATTGCATTATCTCTTATAGTTTCCGAGATATGGACTATCAATAATTTACACCTTAGGCTCTGCTCCTAACTTGGGCCCAAATTGTAAAATGGTCTTATCTATTGGCGATTTCGCTCCAATTCACATTCCAAGTAATATTCCGCATGCTAATTACATTGCCGGTTGCCAAATTGCATTATCTCCTATAGTTTCCGAGATATGGACTATCGATAATTTACACCTTAGGCTCTGCTTCTAACTTGGGCCCAAATTGTAAAATGGCCTTATCTATTGGCGATTTCGTCCCAATTCACATTCCAAGTAATATTCGGCATGCTAATTACATTGCCGGTTGCGAAATTGCATTATCTCTTATAGTTTCAGAGATATGGACTATCGATAATTTACACCTTAGGCTCTGCTTCTAACTTGGGCCCAAATTGTAAAATGGTCTTATCTATTGGCAATTTCGTTCCAATTCACATTCCAAGTAATATTCGGCATGCTAATTACATTGCCGGTTGCCAAATTGCATTATCTCTTATAGTTTCCGAGATATGGACTATCGATAATTTACACCTTAGGCTCTGCTTCTAACTTGGGCCCAAATTGTAAAATGGTCTTATCTATTGGCGATTTCGTTCCAATTCACATTCCAAGTAATATTCGGCATGCTAATTACATTGCCGGTTGCCAAATTGCATTAACTCTAATAGTTTCCGAGATATGGACTATCGATAATTTACACCTTAGGCTCTGCTTCTAACTTGGGCCCAAATTGTAAAATGGTCTTATCTATTGGCGATTTCGTTCCAATTCACATTCCAAGTAATATTCGGCATGCTAATTACATTGCCGGTTGCCAAATTGAATTATCTCTTATAGTTTCCGAGATATGGACTATCGATAATTTACACCTTAGGCTCTGCTTCTAACTTGGGCCCAAATTGTAAAATGGTCTTACCTATTGGCGATTTCGTTCCAATTCACATTCCATGTAATATTCGGCATGCTAATTACATTGCCGGTTGCCAAATTGCATTATCTCTTATAGTTTCCGAGATATGGACTATCGATAATTTACACCTTAGGCTTTGCTTCTAACTTGGGCCCAAATTGTAAAATGGTCTTATCTATTGGCGATTTCGTCCCAATTCACATTCCAAGTGATATTCGGCATGCTAATTACATTGCCGGTTGCGAAATTGCATTATCTCTTATAGTTTCCGAGATATGGACTATCGATAATTTACACCTTAGGCTCTGCTTCTAACTTGGGCCCAAATTGTAAAATGGTCTTATCTATTGGCGATTTCGTTCCAATTCACATTCCAAGTAATATTCGGCATGCTAATTACATTGCCGGTTGCCAAATTGCATTATCTCTTATAGTTTCCGAGATATGGACTATCGATAATTTACACCTTAGGCTCTGCTTCTAACTTGGGCCCAAATTGTAAAATGGTCTTATCTATTGGCGATTTAGTTGCAATTCACATTCCAAGTAATATTCGGCATGCTAATTACATTGCCGGTTGCCAAATTGCATTATCTCTATAGTTTCCGAGATATGGACTATCGATAATTTACACCTTAGGCTCTGCTTCTAACTTGGGCCCAAATTGTAAAATGGTCTTATCTATTGGCGATTTCGTTCCAATTCACATTCCAAGTAATATTCGGCATGCTAATTACATTGCCGGTTGCCAAATTGCATTATCTCTTATAGTTTCCGAGATATGGACTATCGATAATTTACACCTTAGGCTCTGCTTCTAACTTGGGCCCAAATTGTAAAATGGTCTTATCTATTGGCGATTTCGTTCCAATTCACATTCCAAGTAATATTCGGCATGCTAATTACATTGCCGGTTGCCAAATTGCATTATCTCTTATAGTTTCCGAGATATGGACTATCGATAATTTACACCTTAGGCTCTGCTTCTAACTTGGGCCCAAATTGTAAAATGGTCTTATCTATTGGCGATTTAGTTGCAATTCACATTCCAAGTAATATTCGGCATGCTAATTACATTGCCGATTGCCAAATTGCATTATCTCTTATAGTTTCCAAGATATGGACTATCGATAATTTACACCTTAGGCTCTGCTTCTAACTTGGGCCCAAATTGTAAAATGGTCTTATCTATTGGCGATTTCATTCCAATTCACATTCCAAGTAATATTCGGCATGCTAATTACATTGCCGGTTGCCAAATTGCATTATCTCTTATAGTTTCCGAGATATGGACTATCGATAATTTACACCTTAGGCTCTGCTTCTAACTTGTGCCCAAATTGTAAAATGGTCTTATCTATTGGCTATTTCGTTCCAATTCACATTCCAAGTAATATTCGGAATGCTAATTACATTGCCGGTTGCCAAATTGCATTATCTCTTATAGTTTCCGAGATATGGACTATCGATAATTTACACCTTAGGCTCTGCTTCTAACTTGGGCCCAAATTGTAAAATGGTCTTATCTATTGGCGATTTCGTTCCAATTCACACTCCAAGTAATATTCGGCATGCTAATTACATTGCCGGTTGCGAAATTGCATTATCTCTTATAGTTTCCGAGATATGGACTATCGATAATTTACACCTTAGGCTCTGCTTCTAACTTGGGCCCAAATTGTAAAATGGTCTTATCTATTGGCGATTTCGTTCCAATTCACATTCCAAGTAATATTCGGCATGCTAATTACATTGCCGGTTGCCAAATTGCATTATCTCTTATAGTTTCCGAGATATGGACTATCGATAATTTACACCTTAGGCTCTGCTTCTAACTTGGGCCCAAATTGTAAAATGGTCTTATCTATTGGCGATTTCGTTCCAATTCACATTCCAAGTAATATTCGGCATGCTAATTACATTGCCGGTTGCCAAATTGCATTATCTCTTATAGTTTCCGAGATATGGACTATCGATAATTTACACCTTAGGCTCTGCTTCTAACTTGGGCCCAAATTGTAAAATGGTCTTATCTATTGGCGATTTCGTCCCAATTCACATTCCAAGTGATATTCGGCATGCTAATTACATTGCCGGTTGCGAAATTGCATTATCTCTTATAGTTTCCGAGATATGGACTATCAATAATTTACACCTTAGGCTCTGCTTCTAACTTGGGCCCAAATTGTAAAATGGTCTTATCTATTGGCGATTTCGTAACAATTCACATTCCAAGTAATATTCGGCATGCTAATTACATTGCCGGTTGCCAAATTGCATTATCTCTTATAGTTTCCGAGATATGGACTATCGATAATTTACACCTTAGGCTCTGCTTCTAACTTGGGCCCAAATTGTAAAATGGTCTTACCTATTGGCGATTTCGTTCCAATTCACATTCCAAGTAATATTCGGCATGCTAATTACATTGCCGGTTGCTAAATTGCATTATCTCTTATAGTTTCCGAGATATGGACTATCGATAATTTACACCTTAGGCTCTGCTTCTAACTTGGGCCCAAATTGTAAAATGGTCTTATCTATTGGCGATTTCGTTCCAATTCACATTCCAAGTAATATTCGGCATGCTAATTACATTGCCGGTTGCCAAATTGCATTATCTCTTATAGTTTCCGAGATATGGACTATCGATAATTTACACCTTAGGCTCTGCTTCTAACTTGGGCCCAAATTGTAAAATGGTCTTATCTATTGGCGATTTAGTTGCAATTCACATTCCAAGTAATATTCGGCATGCTAATTACATTGCCGGTTGCCAAATTGCATTATCTCTTATAGTTTCCGAGATATGGACTATCGATAATTTACACCTTAGGCTCTGCTTCTAACTTGGGCCCAAATTGTAAAATGGTCTTATCTATTGGCGATTTCGTCCCAATTCACATTCCAAGTGATATTCGGCATGCTAATTACATTGCCGGTTGCGAAATTGCATTATCTCTTATAGTTTCCGAGATATGGACTATCGATAATTTACACCTTAGGCTCTGCTTCTAACTTGCTCCCAAATTGTAAAATGGTCTTATCTATTGGCGATTTCGTTCCAATTCACATTCCAAGTAATATTCGGCATGCTAATTACATTGCCGGTTGCCAAATTGCATTATCTCTTATAGTTTCCGAGATATGGACTATCGATAATTTACACCTTAGGCTCTGCTTCTAACTTGGGCCCAAATTGTAAAATGGTCTTATCTATTGGCGATTTCGTTCCAATTCACATTCCAAGTGATATTCGGCATGCTAATTACATTGCCGGTTGCGAAATTGCGTTATCTCTTATAGTTTCCGAGATATGGACTATCGATAATTTACACCTTAGGCTCTGCTTCTAACTTGGGCCCAAATTGTAAAATGGTCTTATCTATTGGCGATTTCGTTCCAATTCACATTCCAAGTAATATTCGGCATGCTAATTACATTGCCGGTTGCCAAATTGCATTATCTCTTATATTTTCCGAGATATGGACTATCGATAATTTACATCTTAGGCTCTGCTTCTAACTAGGGCCCAAATTGTAAAATGGTCTTATCTATTGGCGATTTAGTTGCAATTCACATTCCAAGTAATATTCGGCATGCTAATTACATTGCCGGTTGCCAAATTGCATTATCTCTTATAGTTTCCGAGATATGGACTATCGATAATTTACACCTTAGGCTCTGCTTCTAATTTGGGCCCAAATTGTAAAATGGTCTTATCTATTGGCGATTTTGTTCCAATTCACATTCCAAGTAATATTCGGCATGCTAATTACATTGCCGGTTGCCAAATTGCATTATCTCTTATAGTTTCCGAGATATGGACTATCGATAATTTACACCTTAGGCTCTGCTTCTAACTTGGGCCCAAATTGTAAAATGGTCTTATCTATTGGCGATTTCGTTCCAATTCACATTCCAAGTAATATTCGGCATGCTAATTACATTGCCGGTTGCCAAATTGCATTATCTCTTATAGTTTCCGAGATATCGACTATCGATAATTTACACCTTAGGCTCTGCTTCTAACTTGGGCCCAAATTGTAAAATGGTCTTATCTATTGGCGATTTCGTTCCAATTCACATTCCAAGTAATATTCGGCATGCTAATTACATTAAAGGTTGCCAAATTGAATTATCTCTTATAGTTTCCGAGATATGGACTATCGATAATTTACACCTTAGGCTCTGCTTCTAACTTGGGCCCAAATTGTAAAATGGTCTTACCTATTGGCGATTTCGTTCCAATTCACATTCCAAGTAATATTCGGCATGCTAATTACATTGCCGGTTGCCAAATTGCATTATCTCTTATAGTTTCCGAGATATGGACTATCGATAATTTACACCTTAGGCTCTGCTTCTAACTTGGGCCCAAATTGTAAAATGGTCTTATCTATTGGCGATTTCGTTCCAATTCACATTCCAAGTAATATTCGGCATGCTAATTACATTAAAGGTTGCCAAATTGAATTATCTCTTATAGTTTCCGAGATATGGACTATCGATAATTTACACCTTAGGCTCTGCTTCTAACTTGGGCCCAAATTGTAAAATGGTCTTATCTATTGGCGATTTCGTTCCAATTCACATTCCAAGTAATATTCGGCATGCTAATTACATTGCCGGTTGCCAAATTGCATTATCTCTTATAGTTTCCGAGATATCGACTATCGATAATTTACACCTTAGGCTCTGCTTCTAACTTGGGCCCAAATTGTAAAATGGTCTTATCTATTGGCGATTTCGTTCCAATTCACATTCCAAGTAATATTCGGCATGCTAATTACATTAAAGGTTGCCAAATTGAATTATCTCTTATAGTTTCCGAGATATGGACTATCGATAATTTACACCTTAGGCTCTGCTTCTAACTTGGGCCCAAATTGTAAAATGGTCTTACCTATTGGCGATTTCGTTCCAATTCACATTCCAAGTAATATTCGGCATGCTAATTACATTGCCGGTTGCCAAATTGCATTATCTCTTATAGTTTCCGAGATATGGACTATCGATAATTTACACCTTAGGCTCTGCTTCTAACTTGGGCCCAAATTGTAAAATGGCCTTATCTATTGGCGATTTCGTTCCAATTCACATTCCAAGTAATATTCGGCATGCTAATTACATTGCCGGTTGCCAAATTGCATTATCTCTTATAGTTTCCGAGATATGGACTATCGATAATTTACACCTTAGGCTCTGCTTCTAACTTGGGCCCAAATTGTAAAATGGTCTTATCTATTGGCGATTTCGTCCCAATTCACATTCCAAGTGATATTCGGCATGCTAATTACATTGCCGGTTGCGAAATTGCGTTATCTCTTATAGTTTCCGAGATATGGACTATCGATAATTTACACCTTAGGCTCTGCTTCTAACTTGGGCCCAAATTGTAAAATGGTCTTATCTATTGGCGATTTCGTTCCAATTCACATTCCAAGTAATATTCGGCATGCTAATTACATTGCCGGTTGCCAAATTGCATTATCTCTTATAGTTTCCGAGATATGGACTATCGATAATTTACATCTTAGGCTCTGCTTCTAACTTGGGCCCAAATTGTAAAATGGTCTTATCTATTGGCGATTTAGTTGCAATTCACATTCCAAGTAATATTCAGCATGCTAATTACATTGCCGGTTGCCAAATTGCATTATCTCTTATAGTTTCCGAGATATGGACTATCGATAATTTACACCTTAGGCTCTGCTTCTAATTTGGGTCCAAATTGTAAAATGGTCTTATCTATTGGCGATTTCGTTCCAATTCACATTCCAAGTAATATTCGGCATGCTAATTACATTGCCGGTTGCCAAATTGCATTATCTCTTATAGTTTCCGAGATATGGACTATCGATAATTTACACCTTAGGCTCTGCTTCTAACTTGGGCCCAAATTGTAAAATGGTCTTATCTATTGGCGATTTCGTTCCAATTCACATTCCAAGTAATATTCGGCATGCTAATTACATTGCCGGTTGAAAAATTGAATTATCTCTTATAGTTTCCGAGATATGGACTATTGATAATTTACACTTTAGGCTCTGCTTCTAACTTGGGCCCAAATTGTAAAATGGTCTTACCTATTGGCGATTTCGTTCCAATTCACATTCCAAGTAATATTCGGCATGCTAATTACATTGCCGGTTGCCAAATTGCATTATCTCTTATAGTTTCCGAGATATGGACTATCGATAATTTACACCTTAGGCTCTGCTTCTAACTTGGGCCCAAATTGTAAAATGGTCTTATCTATTGGCGATTTCGTTCCAATTCACATTCCAAGTAATATTCGGCATGCTAATTACATTGCCGGTTGCCAAATTGCATTATCTCTTATAGTTTCCGAGATATGGACTATCGATAATTTACACCTTAGGCTCTGCTTCTAACTTGGGCCCAAATTGTAAAATGGTCTTATCTATTGGCTATTTCGTTCCAATTCACATTCCAAGTAATATTCGGCATGCTAATTACATTGCCGGTTGCCAAATTGCATTATCTCTTATAGTTTCCGAGATATGGACTATCGATAATTTACACCTTAGGCTCTGCTTCTAACTTGGGCCCAAATTGTAAAATGGTCTTATCTATTGGCGATTTCGTTCCAATTCACACTCCAAGTAATATTCGGCATGCTAATTACATTGCCGGTTGCGAAATTGCATTATCTCTTATAGTTTCCGAGATATGGACTATCGATAATTTACACCTTAGGCTCTGCTTCTAACTTGGGCCCAAATTGTAAAATGGTCTTATCTATTGGCGATTTCGTTCCAATTCACATTCCAAGTAATATTCGGCATGCTAATTACATTGCCGGTTGCCAAATTGCATTATCTCTTATAGTTTCCGAGATATGGACTATCGATAATTTACACCTTAGGCTCTGCTTCAAACTTGGGCCCAAATTGTAAAATGGTCTTATCTATTGGCGATTTCGTTCCAATTCACATTCCAAGTAATATTCGGCATGCTAATTACATTGCCGGTTGCCAAATTGCATTATCTCTTATAGTTTCCGAGATATGGACTATCGATAATTTACACCTTAGGCTCTGCTTCTAACTTGGGCCCAAATTGTAAAATGGTCTTATCTATTGGCGATTTCGTCCCAATTCACATTCCAAGGGATATTCGGCATGCTAATTACATTGCCGGTTGCGAAATTGCATTATCTCTTATAGTTTCCGAGATATGGACTATCAATAATTTACACCTTAGGCTCTGCTTCTAACTTGGGCCCAAATTGTAAAATGGTCTTATCTATTGGCGATTTCGTTCCAATTCACATTCCAAGTAATATTCGGCATGCTAATTACATTGCCGGTTGCCAAATTGCATTATCTCTTATAGTTTCCGAGATATGGACTATCGATAATTTACACCTTAGGCTCTGCTTCTAACTTGGGCCCAAATTGTAAAATGGTCTTATCTATTGGTGATTTCGTTCCAATTCACATTCCAAGTAATATTCGGCATGCTAATTACATTGCCGGTTGCCAAATTGCATTATCTCTTATAGTTTCCGAGATATGGACTATCGATAATTTACACCTTAGGCTCTGCTTCTAACTTGGGCCCAAATTGTAAAATGGTCTTATCTATTGGCGATTTCGTTCCAATTCACATTCCAAGTAATATTCGGCTTGCTAATTACATTGCCGGTTGCCAAATTGCATTATCTCTTATAGTTTCCGAGATATGGACTATCGATAATTTACACCTTAGGCTCTGCTTCTAATTTGGGCCCAAATTGTAAAATGGTCTTATCTATTGGCGATTTAGTTGCAATTCACATTCCAAGTAATATTCGGCATGCTAATTACATTGCCGGTTGCCAAATTGCATTATCTCTTATAGTTTCCGAGATATGGACTATCGATAATTTACACCTTAGGCTCTGCTTCTAACTTGGGCCCAAATTGTAAAATGGTCTTATCTATTGGCGATTTCGTTCCAATTCACATTCCAAGTAATATTCGGCATGCTAATTACATTGCCGGTTGCCAAATTGCATTATCTCTTATAGTTTCCGAGATATGGACTATCGATAATTTACACCTTAGGCTCTGCTTCTAACTTGGGCCCAAATTGTAAAATGGTCTTATCTATTGGCGATTTCGTTCCAATTCACATTCCAAGTAATATTCGGCATGCTAATAAATTGCCGGTTGCCAAATTGCATTATCTCTTATAGTTTCCGAGATATGGACTATCGATAATTTACACCTTAGGCTCTGCTTCTAACTTGGGCCCAAATTGTAAAATGGTCTTATCTATTGGCGATTTCGTTCCAATTCACACTCCAAGTAATATTCGGCATGCTAATTACATTGCCGGTTGCGAAATTGCATTATCTCTTATAGTTTCCGAGATATGGACTATCGATAATTTACACCTTAGACTCTGCTTCTAACTTGGGCCCAATTGTAAAATGGTCTTATCTATTGGCGATTTCGTTCCAATTCACATTCCAAGTAATATTCGGCATGCTAATTACATTGCCGGTTGCCAAATTGCATTAACTCTTATAGTTTCCGAGATATGTACTATCGATAATTTACACCTTAGGCTCTGCTTCTAACTTGGGCCCAAATTGTAAAATGGTCTTATCTATTGGCGATTTCTTTCCAATTCACATTCCAAGTAATATTCGGCATGCTAATTACATTGCCGGTTGCCAAATTGCATTATCTCTTATAGTTTCCGAGATATGGACTATCGATAATTTACACCATAGGCTCTGCTTCTAACATGGGCCCAAATTGTAAAATGGTCTTATCTATTGGCGATTTCGTTCCAATTCACATTCCAAGTAATATTCGGCATGCTAATTACATTGCCGGTTGCCAAATTGAATTATCTCTTATAGTTTCCGAGATATGGACTATCGATAATTTACACCTTAGGCTCTGCTTCTAACTTGGGCCCAAATTGTAAAATGGTCTTACCTATTGGCGATTTCGTTCCAATTCACATTCCAAGTAATATTCGGCATGCTAATTACATTGCCGGTTGCCAAATTGCATTATCTCTTATAGTTTCCGAGATATGGACTATCGATAATTTACACCTTAGGCTCTGCTTCTAACTTGGGCCCAAATTGTAAAATGGTCTTATCTATTGGCGATTTCGTTCCAATTCACATTCCAAGTAATATTCGGCATGCTAATTACATTGCCGGTTGCCAAATTGCATTATCTCTTATAGTTTCCGAGATATGGACTATCGATAATTTACACCTTAGGCTCTGCTTCTAACTTGGGCCCAAATTGTAAAATGGTCTTATCTATTGGCGATTTCGTCCCAATTCACATTCCAAGTGATATTCGGCATGCTAATTACATTGCCGGTTGCGAAATTGCGTTATCTCTTATAGTTTCCGAGATATGGACTATCGATAATTTACACCTTAGGCTCTGCTTCTAACTTGGGCCCAAATTGTAAAATGGTCTTATCTATTGGCGATTTCGTTCCAATTCACATTCCAAGTAATATTCGGCATGCTAATTACATTGCCGGTTGCCAAATTGCATTATCTCTTATATTTTCCGAGATATGGACTATCAATAATTTACATCTTAGGCTCTGCTTCTAACTAGGGCCCAAATTGTAAAATGGTCTTATCTATTGGCGATTTAGTTGCAATTCACATTCCAAGTAATATTCGGCATGCTAATTACATTGCCGGTTGCCAAATTGCATTATCTCTTATAGTTTCCGAGATATGGACTATCGATAATTTACACCTTAGGCTCTGCTTCTAATTTGGGCCCAAATTGTAAAATGGTCTTATCTATTGGCGATTTTGTTCCAATTCACATTCCAAGTAATATTCGGCATGCTAATTACATTGCCGGTTGCCAAATTGCATTATCTCTTATAGTTTCCGAGATATGGACTATCGATAATTTACACCTTAGGCTCTGCTTCTAACTTGGGCCCAAATTGTAAAATGGTCTTATCTATTGGCGATTTCGTTCCAATTCACATTCCAAGTAATATTCGGCATGCTAATTACATTGCCGGTTGCCAAATTGCATTATCTCTTATAGTTTCCGAGATATCGACTATCGATAATTTACACCTTAGGCTCTGCTTCTAACTTGGGCCCAAATTGTAAAATGGTCTTATCTATTGGCGATTTCGTTCCAATTCACATTCCAAGTAATATTCGGCATGCTAATTACATTAAAGGTTGCCAAATTGAATTATCTCTTATAGTTTCCGAGATATGGACTATCGATAATTTACACCTTAGGCTCTGCTTCTAACTTGGGCCCAAATTGTAAAATGGTCTTACCTATTGGCGATTTCGTTCCAATTCACATTCCAAGTAATATTCGGCATGCTAATTACATTGCCGGTTGCCAAATTGCATTATCTCTTATAGTTTCCGAGATATGGACTATCGATAATTTACACCTTAGGCTCTGCTTCTAACTTGGGCCCAAATTGTAAAATGGTCTTATCTATTGGCGATTTCGTTCCAATTCACATTCCAAGTAATATTCGGCATGCTAATTACATTAAAGGTTGCCAAATTGAATTATCTCTTATAGTTTCCGAGATATGGACTATCGATAATTTACACCTTAGGCTCTGCTTCTAACTTGGGCCCAAATTGTAAAATGGTCTTATCTATTGGCGATTTCGTTCCAATTCACATTCCAAGTAATATTCGGCATGCTAATTACATTGCCGGTTGCCAAATTGCATTATCTCTTATAGTTTCCGAGATATCGACTATCGATAATTTACACCTTAGGCTCTGCTTCTAACTTGGGCCCAAATTGTAAAATGGTCTTATCTATTGGCGATTTCCTTCCAATTCACATTCCAAGTAATATTCGGCATGCTAATTACATTAAAGGTTGCCAAATTGAATTATCTCTTATAGTTTCCGAGATATGGACTATCGATAATTTACACCTTAGGCTCTGCTTCTAACTTGGGCCCAAATTGTAAAATGGTCTTACCTATTGGCGATTTCGTTCCAATTCACATTCCAAGTAATATTCGGCATGCTAATTACATTGCCGGTTGCCAAATTGCATTATCTCTTATAGTTTCCGAGATATGGACTATCGATAATTTACACCTTAGGCTCTGCTTCTAACTTGGGCCCAAATTGTAAAATGGTCTTATCTATTGGCGATTTCGTTCCAATTCACATTCCAAGTAATATTCGGCATGCTAATTACATTGCCGGTTGCCAAATTGCATTATCTCTTATAGTTTCCGAGATATGGACTATCGATAATTTACACCTTAGGCTCTGCTTCTAACTTGGGCCCAAATTGTAAAATGGTCTTATCTATTGGCGATTTCGTCCCAATTCACATTCCAAGTGATATTCGGCATGCTAATTACATTGCCGGTTGCGAAATTGCGTTATCTCTTATAGTTTCCGAGATATGGACTATCGATAATTTACACCTTAGGCTCTGCTTCTAACTTGGGCCCAAATTGTAAAATGGTCTTATCTATTGGCGATTTCGTTCCAATTCACATTCCAAGTAATATTCGGCATGCTAATTACATTGCCGGTTGCCAAATTGCATTATCTCTTATAGTTTCCGAGATATGGACTATCGATAATTTACATCTTAGGCTCTGCTTCTAACTTGGGCCCAAATTGTAAAATGGTCTTATCTATTGGCGATTTAGTTGCAATTCACATTCCAAGTAATATTCAGCATGCTAATTACATTGCCGGTTGCCAAATTGCATTATCTCTTATATTTTCCGAGATATGGACTATCGATAATTTACACCTTAGGCTCTGCTTCTAATTTGGGTCCAAATTGTAAAATGGTCTTATCTATTGGCGATTTCGTTCCAATTCACATTCCAAGTAATATTCGGCATGCTAATTACATTGCCGGTTGCCAAATTGCATTATCTCTTATAGTTTCCGAGATATGGACTATCGATAATTTACACCTTAGGCTCTGCTTCTAACTTGGGCCCAAATTGTAAAATGGTCTTATCTATTGGCGATTTCGTTCCAATTCACATTCCAAGTAATATTCGGCATGCTAATTACATTGCCGGTTGAAAAATTGAATTATCTCTTATAGTTTCCGAGATATGGACTATCGATAATTTACACCTTAGGCTCTGCTTCTAACTTGGGCCCAAATTGTAAAATGGTCTTACCTATTGGCGATTTCGTTACAATTCACATTCCAAGTAATATTCGGCATGCTAATTACATTGCCGGTTGCCAAATTGCATTATCTCTTATAGTTTCCGAGATATGGACTATCGATAATTTACACCTTAGGCTCTGCTTCTAACTTGGGCCCAAATTGTAAAATGGTCTTATCTATTGGCGATTTCGTTCCAATTCACATTCCAAGTAATATTCGGCATGCTAATTACATTGCCGGTTGCCAAATTGCATTATCTCTTATAGTTTCCGAGATATGGACTATCGATAATTTACACCTTAGGCTCTGCTTCTAACTTGGGCCCAAATTGTAAAATGGTCTTATCTATTGGCTATTTCGTTCCAATTCACATTCCAAGTAATATTCGGCATGCTAATTACATTGCCGGTTGCCAAATTGCATTATCTCTTATAGTTTCCGAGATATGGACTATCGATAATTTACACCTTAGGCTCTGCTTCTAACTTGGGCCCAAATTGTAAAATGGTCTTATCTATTGGCGATTTCGTTCCAATTCACACTCCAAGTAATATTCGGCATGCTAATTACATTGCCGGTTGCGAAATTGCATTATCTCTTATAGTTTCCGAGATATGGACTATCGATAATTTACACCTTAGGCTCTGCTTCTAACTTGGGCCCAAATTGTAAAATGGTCTTATCTATTGGCGATTTCGTTCCAATTCACATTCCAAGTAATATTCGGCATGCTAATTACATTGCCGGTTGCCAAATTGCATTATCTCTTATAGTTTCCGAGATATGGACTATCGATAATTTACACCTTAGGCTCTGCTTCAAACTTGGGCCCAAATTGTAAAATGGTCTTATCTATTGGCGATTTCGTTCCAATTCACATTCCAAGTAATATTCGGCATGCTAATTACATTGCCGGTTGCCAAATTGCATTATCTCTTATAGTTTCCGAGATATGGACTATCAATAATTTACACCTTAGGCTCTGCTTCTAACTTGGGCCCAAATTGTAAAATGGTCTTATCTATTGGCGATTTCGCTCCAATTCACATTCCAAGTAATATTCCGCATGCTAATTACATTGCCGGTTGCCAAATTGCATTATCTCCTATAGTTTCCGAGATATGGACTATCGATAATTTACACCTTATCCTCTGCTTCTAACTTGCTCCCAAATTGTAAAATGGTCTTATCTATTGGCGATTTCGTTCCAATTCACATTCCAAGTAATATTCGGCATGCTAATTACATTGCCGGTTGCCAAATTGCATTATCTCTTATAGTTTCCGAGATATGGACTATCGATAATTTACACCTTAGGCTCTGCTTCTAACTTGGGCCCAAATTGTAAAATGGTCTTATCTATTGGCGATTTCGTTCCAATTCACATTCCAAGTAATATTCGGCATGCTAATTACATTGCCGGGTGCCAAATTGCATTATCTCTTATAGTTTCCGAGATATGGACTATCGATAATTTACACCTTAGGCTCTGCTTCTAACTTGGGCCCAAATTGTAAAATGGTCTTATCTATTGGCGATTTCGTTCCAATTCACATTCCAAGTAATATTCGGCATGCTATTTACATTGCCGGTTGCCAAATTGCATTATCTCTTATAGTTTCCGAGATATGGACTATCAATAATTTACACCTTAGGCTCTGCTCCTAACTTGGGCCCAAATTGTAAAATGGTCTTATCTATTGGCGATTTCGCTCCAATTCACATTCCAAGTAATATTCCGCATGCTAATTACATTGCCGGTTGCCAAATTGCATTATCTCCTATAGTTTCCGAGATATGGACTATCGATAATTTACACCTTAGGCTCTGCTTCTAACTTGGGCCCAAATTGTAAAATGGCCTTATCTATTGGCGATTTCGTCCCAATTCACATTCCAAGTAATATTCGGCATGCTAATTACATTGCCGGTTGCGAAATTGCATTATCTCTTATAGTTTCAGAGATATGGACTATCGATAATTTACACCTTAGGCTCTGCTTCTAACTTGGGCCCAAATTGTAAAATGGTCTTATCTATTGGCAATTTCGTTCCAATTCACATTCCAAGTAATATTCGGCATGCTAATTACATTGCCGGTTGCCAAATTGCATTATCTCTTATAGTTTCCGAGATATGGACTATCGATAATTTACACCTTAGGCTCTGCTTCTAACTTGGGCCCAAATTGTAAAATGGTCTTATCTATTGGCGATTTCGTTCCAATTCACATTCCAAGTAATATTCGGCATGCTAATTACATTGCCGGTTGCCAAATTGCATTAACTCTAATAGTTTCCGAGATATGGACTATCGATAATTTACACCTTAGGCTCTGCTTCTAACTTGGGCCCAAATTGTAAAATGGTCTTATCTATTGGCGATTTCGTTCCAATTCACATTCCAAGTAATATTCGGCATGCTAATTACATTGCCGGTTGCCAAATTGCATTATCTCTTATAGTTTCCGTGATATGGACTATCGATAATTTACACCATAGGCTCTGCTTCTAACTTGGGCCCAAATGGTAAAATGGTCTTATCTATTAGCGATTTCGTTCCAATTCACATTCCAAGTAATATTCGGCATGCTAATTACATTGCCGGTTGCCAAATTGCATTATCTCTTATAGTTTCCGAGATATGGACTATCGATAATTTACACCTTAGGCTCTGCTTCTAACTTGGGCCCAAACTGTAAAATGGTCTTATCTATTGGCGATTTCGTTCCAATTCACATTCCAAGTAATATTCGGCATGCTAATTACATTGCCGGTTGCCAAATTGAATTATCTCTTATAGTTTCCGAGATATGGACTATCGATAATTTACACCTTAGGCTCTGCTTCTAACTTGGGCCCAAATTGTAAAATGGTCTTACCTATTGGCGATTTCGTTCCAATTCACATTCCATGTAATATTCGGCATGCTAATTACATTGCCGGTTGCCAAATTGCATTATCTCTTATAGTTTCCGAGATATGGACTATCGATAATTTACACCTTAGGCTTTGCTTCTAACTTGGGCCCAAATTGTAAAATGGTCTTATCTATTGGCGATTTCGTCCCAATTCACATTCCAAGTGATATTCGGCATGCTAATTACATTGCCGGTTGCGAAATTGCATTATCTCTTATAGTTTCCGAGATATGGACTATCGATAATTTACACCTTAGGCTCTGCTTCTAACTTGGGCCCAAATTGTAAAATGGTCTTATCTATTGGCGATTTCGTTCCAATTCACATTCCAAGTAATATTCGGCATGCTAATTACATTGCCGGTTGCCAAATTGCATTATCTCTTATAGTTTCCGAGATATGGACTATCGATAATTTACACCTTAGGCTCTGCTTCTAACTTGGGCCCAAATTGTAAAATGGTCTTATCTATTGGCGATTTAGTTGCAATTCACATTCCAAGTAATATTCGGCATGCTAATTACATTGCCGGTTGCCAAATTGCATTATCTCTATAGTTTCCGAGATATGGACTATCGATAATTTACACCTTAGGCTCTGCTTCTAACTTGGGCCCAAATTGTAAAATGGTCTTATCTATTGGCGATTTCGTTCCAATTCACATTCCAAGTAATATTCGGCATGCTAATTACATTGCCGGTTGCCAAATTGCATTATCTCTTATAGTTTCCGAGATATGGACTATCGATAATTTACACCTTAGGCTCTGCTTCTAACTTGGGCCCAAATTGTAAAATGGTCTTATCTATTGGCGATTTCGTTCCAATTCACATTCCAAGTAATATTCGGCATGCTAATTACATTGCCGGTTGCCAAATTGCATTATCTCTTATAGTTTCCGAGATATGGACTATCGATAATTTACACCTTAGGCTCTGCTTCTAACTTGGGCCCAAATTGTAAAATGGTCTTATCTATTGGCGATTTAGTTGCAATTCACATTCCAAGTAATATTCGGCATGCTAATTACATTGCCGATTGCCAAATTGCATTATCTCTTATAGTTTCCGAGATATGGACTATCGATAATTTACACCTTAGGCTCTGCTTCTAACTTGGGCCCAAATTGTAAAATGGTCTTATCTATTGGCGATTTCATTCCAATTCACATTCCAAGTAATATTCGGCATGCTAATTACATTGCCGGTTGCCAAATTGCATTATCTCTTATAGTTTCCGAGATATGGACTATCGATAATTTACACCTTAGGCTCTGCTTCTAACTTGTGCCCAAATTGTAAAATGGTCTTATCTATTGGCTATTTCGTTCCAATTCACATTCCAAGTAATATTCGGAATGCTAATTACATTGCCGGTTGCCAAATTGCATTATCTCTTATAGTTTCCGAGATATGGACTATCGATAATTTACACCTTAGGCTCTGCTTCTAACTTGGGCCCAAATTGTAAAATGGTCTTATCTATTGGCGATTTCGTTCCAATTCACACTCCAAGTAATATTCGGCATGCTAATTACATTGCCGGTTGCGAAATTGCATTATCTCTTATAGTTTCCGAGATATGGACTATCGATAATTTACACCTTAGGCTCTGCTTCTAACTTGAGCCCAAATTGTAAAATGGTCTTATCTATTGGCGATTTCGTTCCAATTCACATTCCAAGTAATATTCGGCATGCTAATTACATTGCCGGTTGCCAAATTGCATTATCTCTTATAGTTTCCGAGATATGGACTATCGATAATTTACACCTTAGGCTCTGCTTCTAACTTGGGCCCAAATTGTAAAATGGTCTTATCTATTGGCGATTTCGTTCCAATTCACATTCCAAGTAATATTCGGCATGCTAATTACATTGCCGGTTGCCAAATTGCATTATCTCTTATAGTTTCCGAGATATGGACTATCGATAATTTACACCTTAGGCTCTGCTTCTAACTTGGGCCCAAATTGTAAAATGGTCTTATCTATTGGCGATTTCGTCCCAATTCACATTCCAAGTGATATTCGGCATGCTAATTACATTGCCGGTTGCGAAATTGCATTATCTCTTATAGTTTCCGAGATATGGACTATCAATAATTTACACCTTAGGCTCTGCTTCTAACTTGGGCCCAAATTGTAAAATGGTCTTATCTATTGGCGATTTCGTAACAATTCACATTCCAAGTAATATTCGGCATGCTAATTACATTGCCGGTTGCCAAATTGCATTATCTCTTATAGTTTCCGAGATATGGACTATCGATAATTTACACCTTAGGCTCTGCTTCTAACTTGGGCCCAAATTGTAAAATGGTCTTACCTATTGGCGATTTCGTTCCAATTCACATTCCAAGTAATATTCGGCATGCTAATTACATTGCCGGTTGCCAAATTGCATTATCTCTTATAGTTTCCGAGATATGGACTATCGATAATTTACACCTTAGGCTCTGCTTCTAACTTGGGCCCAAATTGTAAAATGGTCTTATCTATTGGCGATTTCGTTCCAATTCACATTCCAAGTAATATTCGGCATGCTAATTACATTGCCGGTTGCCAAATTGCATTATCTCTTATAGTTTCCGAGATATGGACTATCGATAATTTACACCTTAGGCTCTGCTTCTAACTTGGGCCCAAATTGTAAAATGGTCTTATCTATTGGCGATTTAGTTGCAATTCACATTCCAAGTAATATTCGGCATGCTAATTACATTGCCGGTTGCCAAATTGCATTATCTCTTATAGTTTCCGAGATATGGACTATCGATAATTTACACCTTAGGCTCTGCTTCTAACTTGGGCCCAAATTGTAAAATGGTCTTATCTATTGGCGATTTCGTCCCAATTCACATTCCAAGTGATATTCGGCATGCTAATTACATTGCCGGTTGCGAAATTGCATTATCTCTTATAGTTTCCGAGATATGGACTATCGATAATTTACACCTTAGGCTCTGCTTCTAACTTGCTCCCAAATTGTAAAATGGTCTTATCTATTGGCGATTTCGTTCCAATTCACATTCCAAGTAATATTCGGCATGCTAATTACATTGCCGGTTGCCAAATTGCATTATCTCTTATAGTTTCCGAGATATGGACTATCGATAATTTACACCTTAGGCTCTGCTTCTAACTTGGGCCCAAATTGTAAAATGGTCTTATCTATTGGCGATTTCGTTCCAATTCACATTCCAAGTGATATTCGGCATGCTAATTACATTGCCGGTTGCGAAATTGCGTTATCTCTTATAGTTTCCGAGATATGGACTATCGATATTTTACACCTTAGGCTCTGCTTCTAACTTGGGCCCAAATTGTAAAATGGTCTTATCTATTGGCGATTTCGTTCCAATTCACATTCCAAGTAATATTCGGCATGCTAATTACATTGCCGGTTGCCAAATTGCATTATCTCTTATATTTTCCGAGATATGGACTATCGATAATTTACATCTTAGGCTCTGCTTCTAACTAGGGCCCAAATTGTAAAATGGTCTTATCTATTGGCGATTTAGTTGCAATTCACATTCCAAGTAATATTCGGCATGCTAATTACATTGCCGGTTGCCAAATTGCATTATCTCTTATAGTTTCCGAGATATGGACTATCGATAATTTACACCTTAGGCTCTGCTTCTAATTTGGGCCCAAATTGTAAAATGGTCTTATCTATTGGCGATTTTGTTCCAATTCACATTCCAAGTAATATTCGGCATGCTAATTACATTGCCGGTTGCCAAATTGCATTATCTCTTATAGTTTCCGAGATATGGACTATCGATAATTTACACCTTAGGCTCTGCTTCTAACTTGGGCCCAAATTGTAAAATGGTCTTATCTATTGGCGATTTCGTTCCAATTCACATTCCAAGTAATATTCGGCATGCTAATTACATTGCCGGTTGCCAAATTGCATTATCTCTTATAGTTTCCGAGATATCGACTATCGATAATTTACACCTTAGGCTCTGCTTCTAACTTGGGCCCAAATTGTAAAATGGTCTTATCTATTGGCGATTTCGTTCCAATTCACATTCCAAGTAATATTCGGCATGCTAATTACATTAAAGGTTGCCAAATTGAATTATCTCTTATAGTTTCCGAGATATGGACTATCGATAATTTACACCTTAGGCTCTGCTTCTAACTTGGGCCCAAATTGTAAAATGGTCTTACCTATTGGCGATTTCGTTCCAATTCACATTCCAAGTAATATTCGGCATGCTAATTACATTGCCGGTTGCCAAATTGCATTATCTCTTATAGTTTCCGAGATATGGACTATCGATAATTTACACCTTAGGCTCTGCTTCTAACTTGGGCCCAAATTGTAAAATGGTCTTATCTATTGGCGATTTCGTTCCAATTCACATTCCAAGTAATATTCGGCATGCTAATTACATTAAAGGTTGCCAAATTGAATTATCTCTTATAGTTTCCGAGATATGGACTATCGATAATTTACACCTTAGGCTCTGCTTCTAACTTGGGCCCAAATTGTAAAATGGTCTTATCTATTGGCGATTTCGTTCCAATTCACATTCCAAGTAATATTCGGCATGCTAATTACATTGCCGGTTGCCAAATTGCATTATCTCTTATAGTTTCCGAGATATCGACTATCGATAATTTACACCTTAGGCTCTGCTTCTAACTTGGGCCCAAATTGTAAAATGGTCTTATCTATTGGCGATTTCGTTCCAATTCACATTCCAAGTAATATTCGGCATGCTAATTACATTAAAGTTTGCCAAATTGAATTATCTCTTATAGTTTCCGAGATATGGACTATCGATAATTTACACCTTAGGCTCTGCTTCTAACTTGGGCCCAAATTGTAAAATGGTCTTACCTATTGGCGATTTCGTTCCAATTCACATTCCAAGTAATATTCGGCATGCTAATTACATTGCCGGTTGCCAAATTGCATTATCTCTTATAGTTTCCGAGATATGGACTATCGATAATTTACACCTTAGGCTCTGCTTCTAACTTGGGCCCAAATTGTAAAATGGCCTTATCTATTGGCGATTTCGTTCCAATTCACATTCCAAGTAATATTCGGCATGCTAATTACATTGCCGGTTGCCAAATTGCATTATCTCTTATAGTTTCCGAGATATGGACTATCGATAATTTACACCTTAGGCTCTGCTTCTAACTTGGGCCCAAATTGTAAAATGGTCTTATCTATTGGCGATTTCGTCCCAATTCACATTCCAAGTGATATTCGGCATGCTAATTACATTGCCGGTTGCGAAATTGCGTTATCTCTTATAGTTTCCGAGATATGGACTATCGATAATTTACACCTTAGGCTCTGCTTCTAACTTGGGCCCAAATTGTAAAATGGTCTTATCTATTGGCGATTTCGTTCCAATTCACATTCCAAGTAATATTCGGCATGCTAATTACATTGCCGGTTGCCAAATTGCATTATCTCTTATAGTTTCCGAGATATGGACTATCGATAATTTACATCTTAGGCTCTGCTTCTAACTTGGGCCCAAATTGTAAAATGGTCTTATCTATTGGCGATTTAGTTGCAATTCACATTCCAAGTAATATTCAGCATGCTAATTACATTGCCGGTTGCCAAATTGCATTATCTCTTATAGTTTCCGAGATATGGACTATCGATAATTTACACCTTAGGCTCTGCTTCTAATTTGGGTCCAAATTGTAAAATGGTCTTATCTATTGGCGATTTCGTTCCAATTCACATTCCAAGTAATATTCGGCATGCTAATTACATTGCCGGTTGCCAAATTGCATTATCTCTTATAGTTTCCGAGATATGGACTATCGATAATTTACACCTTAGGCTCTGCTTCTAACTTGGGCCCAAATTGTAAAATGGTCTTATCTATTGGCGATTTCGTTCCAATTCACATTCCAAGTAATATTCGGCATGCTAATTACATTGCCGGTTGAAAAATTGAATTATCTCTTATAGTTTCCGAGATATGGACTATCGATAATTTACACTTTAGGCTCTGCTTCTAACTTGGGCCCAAATTGTAAAATGGTCTTACCTATTGGCGATTTCGTTCCAATTCACATTCCAAGTAATATTCGGCATGCTAATTACATTGCCGGTTGCCAAATTGCATTATCTCTTATAGTTTCCGAGATATGGACTATCGATAATTTACACCTTAGGCTCTGCTTCTAACTTGGGCCCAAATTGTAAAATGGTCTTATCTATTGGCGATTTCGTTCCAATTCACATTCCAAGTAATATTCGGCATGCTAATTACATTGCCGGTTGCCAAATTGCATTATCTCTTATAGTTTCCGAGATATGGACTATCGATAATTTACACCTTAGGCTCTGCTTCTAACTTGGGCCCAAATTGTAAAATGGTCTTATCTATTGGCTATTTCGTTCCAATTCACATTCCAAGTAATATTCGGCATGCTAATTACATTGCCGGTTGCCAAATTGCATTATCTCTTATAGTTTCCGAGATATGGACTATCGATAATTTACACCTTAGGCTCTGCTTCTAACTTGGGCCCAAATTGTAAAATGGTCTTATCTATTGGCGATTTCGTTCCAATTCACACTCCAAGTAATATTCGGCATGCTAATTACATTGCCGGTTGCGAAATTGCATTATCTCTTATAGTTTCCGAGATATGGACTATCGATAATTTACACCTTAGGCTCTGCTTCTAACTTGGGCCCAAATTGTAAAATGGTCTTATCTATTGGCGATTTCGTTCCAATTCACATTCCAAGTAATATTCGGCATGCTAATTACATTGCCGGTTGCCAAATTGCATTATCTCTTATAGTTTCCGAGATATGGACTATCGATAATTTACACCTTAGGCTCTGCTTCAAACTTGGGCCCAAATTGTAAAATGGTCTTATCTATTGGCGATTTCGTTCCAATTCACATTCCAAGTAATATTCGGCATGCTAATTACATTGCCGGTTGCCAAATTGCATTATCTCTTATAGTTTCCGAGATATGGACTATCGATAATTTACACCTTAGGCTCTGCTTCTAACTTGGGCCCAAATTGTAAAATGGTCTTATCTATTGGCGATTTCGTCCCAATTCACATTCCAAGGGATATTCGGCATGCTAATTACATTGCCGGTTGCGAAATTGCATTATCTCTTATAGTTTCCGAGATATGGACTATCAATAATTTACACCTTAGGCTCTGCTTCTAACTTGGGCCCAAATTGTAAAATGGTCTTATCTATTGGCGATTTCGTTCCAATTCACATTCCAAGTAATATTCGGCATGCTAATTACATTGCCGGTTGCCAAATTGCATTATCTCTTATAGTTTCCGAGATATGGACTATCGATAATTTACACCTTAGGCTCTGCTTCTAACTTGGGCCCAAATTGTAAAATGGTCTTATCTATTGGTGATTTCGTTCCAATTCACATTCCAAGTAATATTCGGCATGCTAATTACATTGCCGGTTGCCAAATTGCATTATCTCTTATAGTTTCCGAGATATGGACTATCGATAATTTACACCTTAGGCTCTGCTTCTAACTTGGGCCCAAATTGTAAAATGGTCTTATCTATTGGCGATTTCGTTCCAATTCACATTCCAAGTAATATTCGGCTTGCTAATTACATTGCCGGTTGCCAAATTGCATTATCTCTTATAGTTTCCGAGATATGGACTATCGATAATTTACACCTTAGGCTCTGCTTCTAATTTGGGCCCAAATTGTAAAATGGTCTTATCTATTGGCGATTTAGTTGCAATTCACATTCCAAGTAATATTCGGCATGCTAATTACATTGCCGGTTGCCAAATTGCATTATCTCTTATAGTTTCCGAGATATGGACTATCGATAATTTACACCTTAGGCTCTGCTTCTAACTTGGGCCCAAATTGTAAAATGGTCTTATCTATTGGCGATTTCGTTCCAATTCACATTCCAAGTAATATTCGGCATGCTAATTACATTGCCGGTTGCCAAATTGCATTATCTCTTATAGTTTCCGAGATATGGACTATCGATAATTTACACCTTAGGCTCTGCTTCTAACTTGGGCCCAAATTGTAAAATGGTCTTATCTATTGGCGATTTCGTTCCAATTCACATTCCAAGTAATATTCGGCATGCTAATAAATTGCCGGTTGCCAAATTGCATTATCTCTTATAGTTTCCGAGATATGGACTATCGATAATTTACACCTTAGGCTCTGCTTCTAACTTGGGCCCAAATTGTAAAATGGTCTTATCTATTGGCGATTTCGTTCCAATTCACACTCCAAGTAATATTCGGCATGCTAATTACATTGCCGGTTGCGAAATTGCATTATCTCTTATAGTTTCCGAGATATGGACTATCGATAATTTACACCTTAGACTCTGCTTCTAACTTGGGCCCAATTGTAAAATGGTCTTATCTATTGGCGATTTCGTTCCAATTCACATTCCAAGTAATATTCGGCATTCTAATTACATTGCCGGTTGCCAAATTGCATTAACTCTTATAGTTTCCGAGATATGGACTATCGATAATTTACACCTTAGGCTCTGCTTCTAACTTGGGCCCAAATTGTAAAATGGTCTTATCTATTGGCGATTTCTTTCCAATTCACATTCCAAGTAATATTCGGCATGCTAATTACATTGCCGGTTGCCAAATTGCATTATCTCTTATAGTTTCCGAGATATGGACTATCGATAATTTACACCATAGGCTCTGCTTCTAACATGGGCCCAAATTGTAAAATGGTCTTATCTATTGGCGATTTCGTTCCAATTCACATTCCAAGTAATATTCGGCATGCTAATTACATTGCCGGTTGCCAAATTGAATTATCTCTTATAGTTTCCGAGATATGGACTATCGATAATTTACACCTTAGGCTCTGCTTCTAACTTGGGCCCAAATTGTAAAATGGTCTTACCTATTGGCGATTTCGTTCCAATTCACATTCCAAGTAATATTCGGCATGCTAATTACATTGCCGGTTGCCAAATTGCATTATCTCTTATAGTTTCCGAGATATGGACTATCGATAATTTACACCTTAGGCTCTGCTTCTAACTTGGGCCCAAATTGTAAAATGGTCTTATCTATTGGCGATTTCGTTCCAATTCACATTCCAAGTAATATTCGGCATGCTAATTACATTGCCGGTTGCCAAATTGCATTATCTCTTATAGTTTCCGAGATATGGACTATCGATAATTTACACCTTAGGCTCTGCTTCTAACTTGGGCCCAAATTGTAAAATGGTCTTATCTATTGGCGATTTCGTCCCAATTCACATTCCAAGTGATATTCGGCATGCTAATTACATTGCCGGTTGCGAAATTGCGTTATCTCTTATAGTTTCCGAGATATGGACTATCGATAATTTACACCTTAGGCTCTGCTTCTAACTTGGGCCCAAATTGTAAAATGGTCTTATCTATTGGCGATTTCGTTCCAATTCACATTCCAAGTAATATTCGGCATGCTAATTACATTGCCGGTTGCCAAATTGCATTATCTCTTATATTTTCCGAGATATGGACTATCAATAATTTACATCTTAGGCTCTGCTTCTAACTAGGGCCCAAATTGTAAAATGGTCTTATCTATTGGCGATTTAGTTGCAATTCACATTCCAAGTAATATTCGGCATGCTAATTACATTGCCGGTTGCCAAATTGCATTATCTCTTATAGTTTCCGAGATATGGACTATCGATAATTTACACCTTAGGCTCTGCTTCTAATTTGGGCCCAAATTGTAAAATGGTCTTATCTATTGGCGATTTTGTTCCAATTCACATTCCAAGTAATATTCGGCATGCTAATTACATTGCCGGTTGCCAAATTGCATTATCTCTTATAGTTTCCGAGATATGGACTATCGATAATTTACACCTTAGGCTCTGCTTCTAACTTGGGCCCAAATTGTAAAATGGTCTTATCTATTGGCGATTTCGTTCCAATTCACATTCCAAGTAATATTCGGCATGCTAATTACATTGCCGGTTGCCAAATTGCATTATCTCTTATAGTTTCCGAGATATCGACTATCGATAATTTACACCTTAGGCTCTGCTTCTAACTTGGGCCCAAATTGTAAAATGGTCTTATCTATTGGCGATTTCGTTCCAATTCACATTCCAAGTAATATTCGGCATGCTAATTACATTAAAGGTTGCCAAATTGAATTATCTCTTATAGTTTCCGAGATATGGACTATCGATAATTTACACCTTAGGCTCTGCTTCTAACTTGGGCCCAAATTGTAAAATGGTCTTACCTATTGGCGATTTCGTTCCAATTCACATTCCAAGTAATATTCGGCATGCTAATTACATTGCCGGTTGCCAAATTGCATTATCTCTTATAGTTTCCGAGATATGGACTATCGATAATTTACACCTTAGGCTCTGCTTCTAACTTGGGCCCAAATTGTAAAATGGTCTTATCTATTGGCGATTTCGTTCCAATTCACATTCCAAGTAATATTCGGCATGCTAATTACATTAAAGGTTGCCAAATTGAATTATCTCTTATAGTTTCCGAGATATGGACTATCGATAATTTACACCTTAGGCTCTGCTTCTAACTTGGGCCCAAATTGTAAAATGGTCTTATCTATTGGCGATTTCGTTCCAATTCACATTCCAAGTAATATTCGGCATGCTAATTACATTGCCGGTTGCCAAATTGCATTATCTCTTATAGTTTCCGAGATATCGACTATCGATAATTTACACCTTAGGCTCTGCTTCTAACTTGGGCCCAAATTGTAAAATGGTCTTATCTATTGGCGATTTCCTTCCAATTCACATTCCAAGTAATATTCGGCATGCTAATTACATTAAAGGTTGCCAAATTGAATTATCTCTTATAGTTTCCGAGATATGGACTATCGATAATTTACACCTTAGGCTCTGCTTCTAACTTGGGCCCAAATTGTAAAATGGTCTTACCTATTGGCGATTTCGTTCCAATTCACATTCCAAGTAATATTCGGCATGCTAATTACATTGCCGGTTGCCAAATTGCATTATCTCTTATAGTTTCCGAGATATGGACTATCGATAATTTACACCTTAGGCTCTGCTTCTAACTTGGGCCCAAATTGTAAAATGGTCTTATCTATTGGCGATTTCGTTCCAATTCACATTCCAAGTAATATTCGGCATGCTAATTACATTGCCGGTTGCCAAATTGCATTATCTCTTATAGTTTCCGAGATATGGACTATCGATAATTTACACCTTAGGCTCTGCTTCTAACTTGGGCCCAAATTGTAAAATGGTCTTATCTATTGGCGATTTCGTCCCAATTCACATTCCAAGTGATATTCGGCATGCTAATTACATTGCCGGTTGCGAAATTGCGTTATCTCTTATAGTTTCCGAGATATGGACTATCGATAATTTACACCTTAGGCTCTGCTTCTAACTTGGGCCCAAATTGTAAAATGGTCTTATCTATTGGCGATTTCGTTCCAATTCACATTCCAAGTAATATTCGGCATGCTAATTACATTGCCGGTTGCCAAATTGCATTATCTCTTATAGTTTCCGAGATATGGACTATCGATAATTTACATCTTAGGCTCTGCTTCTAACTTGGGCCCAAATTGTAAAATGGTCTTATCTATTGGCGATTTAGTTGCAATTCACATTCCAAGTAATATTCAGCATGCTAATTACATTGCCGGTTGCCAAATTGCATTATCTCTTATATTTTCCGAGATATGGACTATCGATAATTTACACCTTAGGCTCTGCTTCTAATTTGGGTCCAAATTGTAAAATGGTCTTATCTATTGGCGATTTCGTTCCAATTCACATTCCAAGTAATATTCGGCATGCTAATTACATTGCCGGTTGCCAAATTGCATTATCTCTTATAGTTTCCGAGATATGGACTATCGATAATTTACACCTTAGGCTCTGCTTCTAACTTGGGCCCAAATTGTAAAATAGTCTTATCTATTGGCGATTTCGTTCCAATTCACATTCCAAGTAATATTCGGCATGCTAATTACATTGCCGGTTGAAAAATTGAATTATCTCTTATAGTTTCCGAGATATGGACTATCGATAATTTACACCTTAGGCTCTGCTTCTAACTTGGGCCCAAATTGTAAAATGGTCTTACCTATTGGCGATTTCGTTACAATTCACATTCCAAGTAATATTCGGCATGCTAATTACATTGCCGGTTGCCAAATTGCATTATCTCTTATAGTTTCCGAGATATGGACTATCGATAATTTACACCTTAGGCTCTGCTTCTAACTTGGGCCCAAATTGTAAAATGGTCTTATCTATTGGCGATTTCGTTCCAATTCACATTCCAAGTAATATTCGGCATGCTAATTACATTGCCGGTTGCCAAATTGCATTATCTCTTATAGTTTCCGAGATATGGACTATCGATAATTTACACCTTAGGCTCTGCTTCTAACTTGGGCCCAAATTGTAAAATGGTCTTATCTATTGGCTATTTCGTTCCAATTCACATTCCAAGTAATATTCGGCATGCTAATTACATTGCCGGTTGCCAAATTGCATTATCTCTTATAGTTTCCGAGATATGGACTATCGATAATTTACACCTTAGGCTCTGCTTCTAACTTGGGCCCAAATTGTAAAATGGTCTTATCTATTGGCGATTTCGTTCCAATTCACACTCCAAGTAATATTCGGCATGCTAATTACATTGCCGGTTGCGAAATTGCATTATCTCTTATAGTTTCCGAGATATGGACTATCGATAATTTACACCTTAGGCTCTGCTTCTAACTTGGGCCCAAATTGTAAAATGGTCTTATCTATTGGCGATTTCGTTCCAATTCACATTCCAAGTAATATTCGGCATGCTAATTACATTGCCGGTTGCCAAATTGCATTATCTCTTATAGTTTCCGAGATATGGACTATCGATAATTTACACCTTAGGCTCTGCTTCAAACTTGGGCCCAAATTGTAAAATGGTCTTATCTATTGGCGATTTCGTTCCAATTCACATTCCAAGTAATATTCGGCATGCTAATTACATTGCCGGTTGCCAAATTGCATTATCTCTTATAGTTTCCGAGATATGGACTATCGATAATTTACACCTTAGGCTCTGCTTCTAACTTGGGCCCAAATTGTAAAATGGTCTTATCTATTGGCGATTTCGTCCCAATTCACATTCCAAGGGATATTCGGCATGCTAATTACATTGCCGGTTGCGAAATTGCATTATCTCTTATAGTTTCCGAGATATGGACTATCAATAATTTACACCTTAGGCTCTGCTTCTAACTTGGGCCCAAATTGTAAAATGGTCTTATCTATTGGCGATTTCGTTCCAATTCACATTCCAAGTAATATTCGGCATGCTAATTACATTGCCGGTTGCCAAATTGCATTATCTCTTATAGTTTCCGAGATATGGACTATCGATAATTTACACCTTAGGCTCTGCTTCTAACTTGGGCCCAAATTGTAAAATGGTCTTATCTATTGGTGATTTCGTTCCAATTCACATTCCAAGTAATATTCGGCATGCTAATTACATTGCCGGTTGCCAAATTGCATTATCTCTTATAGTTTCCGAGATATGGACTATCGATAATTTACACCTTAGGCTCTGCTTCTAACTTGGGCCCAAATTGTAAAATGGTCTTATCTATTGGCGATTTCGTTCCAATTCACATTCCAAGTAATATTCGGCTTGCTAATTACATTGCCGGTTGCCAAATTGCATTATCTCTTATAGTTTCCGAGATATGGACTATCGATAATTTACACCTTAGGCTCTGCTTCTAATTTGGGCCCAAATTGTAAAATGGTCTTATCTATTGGCGATTTAGTTGCAATTCACATTCCAAGTAATATTCGGCATGCTAATTACATTGCCGGTTGCCAAATTGCATTATCTCTTATAGTTTCCGAGATATGGACTATCGATAATTTACACCTTAGGCTCTGCTTCTAACTTGGGCCCAAATTGTAAAATGGTCTTATCTATTGGCGATTTCGTTCCAATTCACATTCCAAGTAATATTCGGCATGCTAATTACATTGCCGGTTGCCAAATTGCATTATCTCTTATAGTTTCCGAGATATGGACTATCGATAATTTACACCTTAGGCTCTGCTTCTAACTTGGGCCCAAATTGTAAAATGGTCTTATCTATTGGCGATTTCGTTCCAATTCACATTCCAAGTAATATTCGGCATGCTAATAAATTGCCGGTTGCCAAATTGCATTATCTCTTATAGTTTCCGAGATATGGACTATCGATAATTTACACCTTAGGCTCTGCTTCTAACTTGGGCCCAAATTGTAAAATGGTCTTATCTATTGGCGATTTCGTTCCAATTCACACTCCAAGTAATATTCGGCATGCTAATTACATTGCCGGTTGCGAAATTGCATTATCTCTTATAGTTTCCGAGATATGGACTATCGATAATTTACACCTTAGGCTCTGTTTCTAACTTGGGCCCAAATTGTAAAATGGTCTTATCTATTGGCGATTTCGTTCCAATTCACATTCCAAGTAATATTCGGCATGCTAATTACATTGCCGGTTGCCAAATTGCATTATCTCTTATAGTTTCCGAGATATGGACTATCGATAATTTACACCTTAGGCTCTGCTTCTAACTTGGGCCCAAATTGTAAAATGGTCTTACCTATTGGCGATTCCGTTCCAATTCACATTCCAAGTAATATTCGGCATGCTAATTACATTGCCGGTTGCCAAATTGCATTATCTCTTATAGTTTCCGAGATATGGACTATCGATAATTTACACCTTAGGCTCTGCTTCTAACTTGGGCCCAAATTGTAAAATGGTCTTATCTATTGGCGATTTCGTCCCAATTCACATTCCAAGTGATATTCGGCATGCTAATTACATTGCCGGTTGCGAAATTGCATTATCTCTTATAGTTTCCGAGATATGGACTATTGATAATTTACACCTTAGGCTCTGCTTCTAACTTGCTCCCAAATTGTAAAATGGTCTTATCTATTGGCGATTTCGTTCCAATTCACATTCCAAGTAATATTCGGCATGCTAATTACATTGCCGGTTGCCAAATTGCATTATCTCTTATAGTTTCCGAGATATGGACTATCGATAATTTACACCTTAGGCTCTGCTTCTAACTTGCTCCCAAATTGTAAAATGGTCTTATCTATTGGCGATTTCGTTCCAATTCACATTCCAAGTAATATTCGGCATGCTAATTACATTGCCGGTTGCCAAATTGCATTATCTCTTATAGTTTCCGAGATATGGACTATCGATAATTTACACCTTAGGCTCTGCTTCTAACTTTTGCCCAAATTGTAAAATGGTCTTATCTATTGGCGATTTCGTTCCAATTCACATTCCAAGTAATATTCGGCATGCTAATTACATTGCCGGTTGCCAAATTGAATTATCTCTTATAGTTTCCGAGATATGGACTATCGATAATTTACACCTTAGGCTCTGCTTCTAACTTGTGCCCAAATTGTAAAATGGTCTTATCTATTGGCGATTTCATTCCAATTCACATTCCAAGTAATATTGGGCATGCTAATTACATTGCCGGTTGCCAAATTGCATTATCTCTTATAGTTTCCGAGATATGGACTATCGATAATTTACACCATAGGCTCTGCTTTTAAATTGGGCCCAAATTGTAAAATGGTCTTACCTATTGGCGATTTCGTTCCAATTCACATTCCAAGTAATATTCGGCATGCTAATTACATTGCCGGTTGCCAAATTGCATTATCTCTTATAGTTTCCGAGATATGGACTATCGATAATTTACACCTTAGGCTCTGCTTCAAACTTGGGCCCAAATTGTAAAATGGTCTTATCTATTGGCGATTTCGTTCCAATTCACATTCCAAGTAATATTCGGCATGCTAATTACATTGCCGGTTGCCAAATTGCATTATCTCTTATAGTTTCCGAGATATGGACTATCGATAATTTACACCTTAGGCTCTGCTTCTAACTTGGGCCCAAATTGTAAAATGGTCTTATCTATTGGCGATTTCGTCCCAATTCACATTCCAAGGGATATTCGGCATGCTAATTACATTGCCGGTTGCGAAATTGCATTATCTCTTATAGTTTCCGAGATATGGACTATCAATAATTTACACCTTAGGCTCTGCTTCTAACTTGGGCCCAAATTGTAAAATGGTCTTATCTATTGGCGATTTCGTTCCAATTCACATTCCAAGTAATATTCGGCATGCTAATTACATTGCCGGTTGCCAAATTGCATTATCTCTTATAGTTTCCGAGATATGGACTATCGATAATTTACACCTTAGTCTCTGCTTCTAACTTGGGCCCAAATTGTAAAATGGTCTTATCTATTGGCGATTTCGTTCCAATTCACATTCCAAGTAATATTCGGCATGCTAATTACATTGCCGGTTGCCAAATTGCATTATCTCTTATAGTTTCCGAGATATGGACTATCGATAATTTACACCTTAGGCTCTGCTTCTCACTTGGGCCCAAATTGTAAAATGGTCTTATCTATTGGCGATTTCGTTCCAATTCACATTCCAAGTTATTTTTCGGCTTGCTAATTACATTGCCGGTTGCCAAATTGCATTATCTCTTATAGTTTCCGAGATATGGACTATCGATAATTTACACCTTAGGCTCTGCTTCTAACTTGGGCCCAAATTGTAAAATGGTCTTATCTATTGGCGATTTAGTTGCAATTCACATTCCAAGTAATATTCGGCATGCTAATTACATTGCCGGTTGCCAAATTGCATTATCTCTTATAGTTTCCGAGATATGGACTATCGATAATTTACACCTTAGGCTCTGCTTCTAACTTGGGCCCAAATTGTAAAATGGTCTTATCTATTGGCGATTTCGTTCCAATTCACATTCCAAGTAATATTCGGCATGCTAATTACATTGCCGGTTGCCAAATTGCATTATCTCTTATAGTTTCCGAGATATGGACTATCGATAATTTACACCTTAGGCTCTGCTTCTAACTTGGGCCCAAATTGTAAAATGGTCTTATCTATTGGCGATTTCGTTCCAATTCACATTCCAAGTAATATTCGGCATGCTAATAAATTGCCGGTTGCCAAATTGCATTATCTCTTATAGTTTCCGAGATATGGACTATCGATAATTTACACCTTAGGCTCTGCTTCTAACTTGGGCCCAAATTGTAAAATGGTCTTATCTATTGGCGATTTCGTTCCAATTCACACTCCAAGTAATATTCGGCATGCTAATTACATTGCCGGTTGCGAAATTGCATTATCTCTTATAGTTTCCGAGATATGGACTATCGATAATTTACACCTTAGGCTCTGTTTCTAACTTGGGCCCAAATTGTAAAATGGTCTTATCTATTGGCGATTTCGTTCCAATTCACATTCCAAGTAATATTTGGCATGCTAATTACATTGCCGGTTGCCAAATTGCATTATCTCTTATAGTTTCCGAGATATGGACTATCGATAATTTACACCTTAGGCTCTGCTTCTAACTTGGGCCCAAATTGTAAAATGGTCTTACCTATTGGCGATTCCGTTCCAATTCACATTCCAAGTAATATTCGGCATGCTAATTACATTGCCGGTTGCCAAATTGCATTATCTCTTATAGTTACCGAGATATGGACTATCGATAATTTACACCTTAGGCTCTGCTTCTAACTTGGGCCCAAATTGTAAAATGGTCTTATCTATTGGCGATTTCGTTCCAATTCACATTCCAAGTAATATTCGGCATGCTAATTACATTACCGGTTGCCAAATTGCATTATCTCTTATAGTTTCCGAGATATGGACTATCGATTATTTACACCTTAGGCTCTGCTTCTAACTTGGGCCCAAATTGTAAAATGGTCTTATCTATTGGCGATTTCGTTCCAATTCACATTCCAAGTAATATTCGGCATGCTAATTACATTGCCGGTTGCCAAATTGAGTTATCTCTTATAGTTTCCGAGATATGGACTATCGATAATTTACACCTTAGGCTCTGCTTCTAACTTGTGCCCAAATTGTAAAATGGTCTTATCTATTGGCGATTTCATTCCAATTCACATTCCAAGTAATATTGGGCATGCTAATTACATTGCCGGTTGCCAAATTGCATTATCTCTTATAGTTTCCGAGATATGGACTATCGATAATTTACACCATAGGCTCTGCTTTTAACTTGGGCCCAAATTGTAAAATGGTCTTACCTATTGGCGATTTCGTTCCAATTCACATTCCAAGTAATATTCGGCATGCTAATTACATTGCCGGTTGCCAAATTGCATTATCTCTTATAGTTTCCGAGATATGGACTATCGATAATTTACACCTTAGGCTCTGCTTCTAACTTGGGCCCAAATTGTAAAATGGTCTTATCTATTGGCGATTTCGTTCCAATTCACATTCCAATTAATATTCGGCATGCTAATTACATTGCCGGTTGCCAAATTGCATTATCTCTTATAGTTTCCGAGATATGGACTATCGATAATTTACACCTTAGGCTCTGCTTCTAACTTGGGCCCAAATTGTAAAATGGTCTTATCTATTGGCGATTTCGTTCCAATTCACATTCCAAGTAATATTCGGCATGCTAATTACATTGCCGGTTGCCAAATTGCATTATCTCTTATAGTTTCCGAGATATGGACTATCGATAATTTACACCTTAGGCTCTGCTTCTAACTTGGGCCCAAATTGTAAAATGGTCTTATCTATTGGCGATTTCGTTCCAATTCACATTCCAAGTAATATTCTTCATGCTAATTACATTGCCGGTTGCCAAATTGAATTATCTCTTATAGTTTCCGAGATATGGACTATCGATAATTTACACCTTAGGCTCTGCTTCTAACTTGGGCCCAAATTGTAAAATGGTCTTACCTATTGGCGATTTCGTTCCAATTCACATTCCAAGTAATATTCGGCATGCTAATTACATTGCCGGTTGCCAAATTGCATTATCTCTTATAGTTTCCGAGATATGGCCTATCGATAATTTACACCTTAGGCTCTGCTTCTAACTTGGGCCCAAATTGTAAAATGGTCTTATCTATTGGCGATTTCGTTCCAATTCACATTCCAAGTAATATTCGGCATGCTAATTACATTGCCGGTTGCCAAATTGCATTATCTCTTATAGTTTCCGAGATATGGACTATCGATAATTTACACCTTAGGCTCTGCTTCTAACTTGGGCCCAAATTGTAAAATGGTCTTATCTATTGGCGATTTCGTCCCAATTCACATTCCAAATGATATTCGGCATGCTAATTACATTGCCGGTTGCGAAATTGCATTATCTCTTATAGTTTCCGAGATATGGACTATCAATAATTTACACTTTAGGCTCTGCTTCTAACTTGGGCCCAAATTGTAAAATGGTCTTATCTATTGGCGATTTCGTTCCAATTCACATTCCAAGTAATATTCGGCATGCTAATTACATTGCCGGTTGCCAAATTGCATTATCTCTTATAGTTTCCGAGATATGGACTATCGATAATTTACACATTAGGCTCTGCTTCTAACTTGGGCCCAAATTGTAAAATGGTCTTATCTATTAGCGATTTCGTTCCAATTCACATTCCAAGTAATATTCGGCATGCTAATTACATTGCCGGTTGCCAAATTGCATTATCTCTTATAGTTTCCGAGATATGGACTATCGATAATTTACACATTAGGCTCTGCTTCTAACTTGGGCCCAAATTGTAAAATGGTCTTATCTATTGGCGATTTCGTTCCAATTCACATTCCAAGTAATATTCGGCATGCTAATTACATTGCCGGTTGCCAAATTACATTAACTCTTATAGTTTCCGAGATATGGACTATCGATAATTTACACCTTAGGCTCTGCTTCTAACTTGGGCCCAAATTGTAAAATGGTCTTATCTATTGGCGATTTCGTTCCAATTCACATTCCAAGTATTATTCGGCATGCTAATTACATTGCCGGTTGCCAAATTGCATTATCTCTTATAGTTTCCGAGATATGGACTATCAATAATTTACACCATAGGCTCTGCTTCTAACTTGGGCCCAAATTGTAAAATGGCCTTATCTATTGGCGATTTCGTTCCAATTCACATTCCAAGTAATATTCGGCATGCTAATTACATTGCCGGTTGCCAAATTGCATTATCTCTTATAGTTTCCGAGATATGGACTATCGATAATTTACACCTTAGGCTCTGCTTCTAACTTGGGCCCAAATTCTAAAATGGTCTTATCTATTGGCGATTTCGTTCCAATTCACATTCCAAGTAATATTCGGCATGCTAATTACATTGCCGGTTGCCAAATTGCATTATCTCTTATAGTTTCCGAGATATGGACTATCGATAATTTACACCTTAGGCTCTGCTTCTAACTTGGGCCCAAATTGTAAAATGGTCTTATCTATTGGCGATTTCGTTCCAATTCACATTCCAAGTAATATTCGGCATGCTAATTACATTGCCGGTTGCCAAATTGAATTATCTCTTATAGTTTCCGAGATATGGACTATCGATAATTTATACCTTAGGCTCTGCTTCTAACTTGGGCCCAAATTGTAAAATGGTCTTACCTATTGGCGATTTCGTTCCAATTCACATTCCAAGTAATATTCGGCATGCTAATTACATTGCCGGTTGCCAAATTGCATTATCTCTTATAGTTTCCGAGATATGGACTATCGATAATTTACACCTTGGGCTCTGCTTCTAACTTGGGCCCAAATTGTAAAATGGTCTTATCTATTGGCGATTTCGTTCCAATTCACATTCCAAGTAATATTCGGCATGCTAATTACATTGCCGGTTGCCAAATTGCATTATCCCTTATAGTTTCCGAGATATGGACTATCGATAATTTACACCTTAGGCTCTGCTTCTAACTTGGGCCCAAATTGTAAAATGGTCTTATCTATTGGCGATTTCGTCCCAATTCACATTCCAAGTGATATTCGGCATGCTAATTACATTGCCGGTTGCGAAATTGTATTATCTCTTATAGTTTCCGAGATATGGACTATCAATAATTTACACCTTAGGCTCTGCTTCTAACTTGGGCCCAAATTGTAAAATGGTCTTATCTATTGGCGATTTCGTTCCAATTCACATTCCAAGTAATATTCGGCATGCTAATTACATTGCCGGTTGCCAAATTGCATTATCTCTTATAGTTTCCGAGATATGGACTATCGATAATTTACACCTTAGGCTCTGCTTCTAACTTGGGCCCAAATTGTAAAATGGTCTTATCTATTGGCGATTTAGTTGCAATTCACATTCCAAGTAATATTCGGCATGCTAATTACATTGCCGGTTGCCAAATTGCATTATCTCTTATAGTTTCCGAGATATGGACTATCGATAATTTACACCTTTGGCTCTGCTTCTAACTTGGGCCCAAATTGTAAAATGGTCTTATCTATTAGCGATTTCGTTCCAATTCACATTCCAAGTAATATTCGGCGTGCTAATTACATTGCCGGTTGCCAAATTGCATTATCTCTTATAGTTTCCGAGATATGGACTATCGATAATTTACACCTTAGGCTCTGCTTCTAACTTGGGCCCAAATTGTAAAATGGTCTTATCTATTGGCGATTTCGTTCCAATTCACATTCCAAGTAATATTCGGCATGCTAATTACATTGCCGGTTGCCAAATTGAATTATCTCTTATAGTTTCCGAGATATGGACTATCGATAATTTATACCTTAGGCTCTGCTTCTAACTTGGGCCCAAATTGTAAAATGGTCTTACCTATTGGCGATTTCGTTCCAATTCACATTCCAAGTAATATTCGGCATGCTAATTACATTGCCGGTTGCCAAAGTGCATTATCTCTTATAGTTTCCGAGATATGGACTATCGATAATTTACACCTTGGGCTCTGCTTCTAACTTGGGCCCAAATTGTAAAATGGTCTTATCTATTGGCGATTTCGTTCCAATTCACATTCCAAGTAATATTCGGCATGCTAATTACATTGCCGGTTGCCAAATTGCATTATCCCTTATAGTTTCCGAGATATGGACTATCGATAATTTACACCTTAGGCTCTGCTTCTAACTTGGGCCCAATTTGTAAAATGGTCTTATCTATTGGCGATTTCGCCCCAATTCACATTCCAAGTGATATTCGGCATGCTAATTACATTGCCGGTTGCGAAATTGTATTATCTCTTATAGTTTCCGAGATATGGACTATCAATAATTTACACCTTAGGCTCTGCTTCTAACTTGGGCCCAAATTGTAAAATGGTCTTATCTATTGGCGATTTCGTTCCAATTCACATTCCAAGTAATATTCGGCATGATAATTACATTGCCGGTTGCCAAATTGCATTATCTCTTATAGTTTCCGAGATATGGACTATCGATAATTTACACCTTAGGCTCTGCTTCTAACTTGGGCCCAAATTGTAAAATGGTCTTATCTATTGGCGATTTCGTTCCAATTCACATTCCAAGTAATATTCGGCATGCTAATTACATTGCCGGTTGCCAAATTGCATTATCTCTTATAGTTTCCGTGATATGGACTATCGATAATTTACACCTTAGGCTCTGCTTCTAACTTGGGCCCAAATTGTAAAATGGTCTTATCTATTGGCGATTTCGTTCCAATTCACATTCCAAGTAATATTCGGCATGCTAATAAATTGCCGGTTGCGAAATTGCATTACCTCTTATAGTTTCCGAGATATGGACTATCGATAATTTACACCTTAGGCTCTGCTTCTAACTTGGGCCCAAATTGTAAAATGGTCTTATCTATTGGCGATTTCGTTCCAATTCACATTCCAAGTAATATTCGGCATGCTAATTACATTGCCGGTTACCAAATTGCATTATCTCTTATAGTTTCCGAGATATGGACTATCGATAATTTACACCTTAGGCTCTGCTTCTAACTTGGGCCCAAATTGTAAAATGGTCTTATCTATTGGCGATTTCGTCCCAATTCACATTCCAAGGGATATTCGGCATGCTAATTACATTGCCGGTTGCGAAATTGCATTATCTCTTATAGTTTCCGAGATATGGACTATCAATAATTTACACCTTAGGCTCTGCTTCTAACTTGGGCCCAAATTGTAAAATGGTCTTATCTATTGGCGATTTCGTTCCAATTCACATTCCAAGTAATATTCGGCATGCTAATTACATTGCCGGTTGCCAAATTGCATTATCTCTTATAGTTTCCGAGATATGGACTATCGATAATTTACACCTTAGGCTCTGCTTCTAACTTGGGCCCAAATTGTAAAATGGTCTTATCTATTGGCGATTTAGTTGCAATTCACATTCCAAGTAATATTCGGCATGCTAATTACATTGCCGGTTGCCAAATTGCATTATCTCTTATAGTTTCCGAGATATGGACTATCGATAATTTACACCTTAGGCTCTGCTTCTAACTTGGGCCCAAATTGTAAAATGGTCTTATCTATTGGCGATTTCGTTCCAATTCACATTCCAAGTAATATTCGGCTTGCTAATTACATTGCCGGTTGCCAAATTGCATTATCTCTTATAGTTTCCGAGATATGGACTATCGATAATTTACACCTTAGGCTCTGCTTCTAACTTGGGCCCAAATTGTAAAATGGTCTTATCTATTGGCGATTTAGTTGCAATTCACATTCCAAGTAATTTTCGGCATGCTAATTACATTTCCGGTTGCCAAATTGCATTATCTCTTATAGTTTCCGAGATATGGACTATCGATAATTTACACCTTAGGCTCTGCTTCTAACTTGGGCCCAAATTGTAAAATGGTCTTATCTATTGGCTATTTCGTTCCAATTCACATTCCAAGTAATATTCGGCATGCTAATTACATTGCCGGTTGCCAAATTGCATTATCTCTTATAGTTTCCGAGATATGGACTATCGATAATTTACACCTTAGGCTCTGCTTCTAACTTGGGCCCAAATTGTAAAATGGTCTTATCTATTGGCGATTTCGTTCCAATTCACATTCCAAGTAATATTCGGCATGCTAATAAATTGCCGGTTGCCAAATTGCATTATCTCTTATAGTTTCCGAGATATGGACTATCGATAATTTACACCTTAGGCTCTGCTTCTAACTTGGGCCCAAATTGTAAAATGGTCTTATCTATTGGCGATTTCGTTCCAATTCACACTCCAAGTAATATTCGGCATGCTAATTACATTGCCGGTTGCGAAATTGCATTATCTCTTATAGTTTCCGAGATATGGACTATCGATAATTTACACCTTAGGCTCTGTTTCTAACTTGGGCCCAAATTGTAAAATGGTCTTATCTATTGGCGATTTCGTTCCAATTCACATTCCAAGTAATATTCGGCATGCTAATTACATTGCCGGTTGCCAAATTGCATTATCTCTTATAGTTTCCGAGATATGGACTATCGATAATTTACACCTTAGGCTCTGCTTCTAACTTGGGCCCAAATTGTAAAATGGTCTTACCTATTGGCGATTCCGTTCCAATTCACATTCCAAGTAATATTCGGCATGCTAATTACATTGCCGGTTGCCAAATTGCATTATCTCTTATAGTTTCCGAGATATGGACTATCGATAATTTACACCTTAGGCTCTGTTTCTAACTTGGGCCCAAATTGTAAAATGGTCTTATCTATTGGCGATTTCGTTCCAATTCACATTCCAAGTAATATTCGGCATGCTAATTACATTGCCGGTTGCCAAATTGCATTATCTCTTATAGTTTCCGAGATATGGACTATCGATAATTTACACCTTAGGCTCTGCTTCTAACTTGGGCCCAAATTGTAAAATGGCCTTATCTATTGGCGATTTCGTTCCAATTCACATTCCAAGTAATATTTGGCATGCTAATTACATTGCCGGTTGCCAAATTGCATTATCTCTTATAATTTCCGAGATATGGACTATCGATAATTTACACCTTAGGCTCTGCTTCTAACTTGGGCCCAAATTGTAAAATGGTCTTATCTATTGGCGATTTCGTCCCAATCCACATTCCAAGTGATATTCGGCATGCTAATTACATTGCCGGTTGCGAAATTGCATTATCTCTTATAGTTTCCGAGATATGGACTATCGATAATTTACACCTTAGGCTCTGCTTCTAACTTGCTCCCAAATTGTAAAATGGTCTTATCTATTGGCGATTCCGTTCCAACTCACATTCCAAGTAATATTCGGCATGCTAATTACATTGCCGGTTGCCAAATTGCATTATCTCTTATAGTTTCCGAGATATGGACTATCGATAATTTACACCTTAGGCTCTGCTTCTAACTTGGGCCCAAATTGTAAAATGGTCTGATCTATTGGCGATTTCGTTCCAATTCACATTCCAAGTAATATTCGGCATGCTAATTACATTGCCGGTTGCCAAATGGAATTATCTCTTATAGTTTCCGAGATATGGACTATCGATAATTTACACCTTAGGCTCTGCTTCTAACTTGGGCCCAAATTGTAAAATGGTCTTATCTATTGGCGATTTCATTCCAATTCACATTCCAAGTAATATTGGGCATGCTAATTACATTTCCGGTTGCCAAATTGCATTATCTCTTATAGTTTCCGAGATATGGACTATCGATAATTTACACCATAGGCTCTGCTTTTAACTTGGGCCCAAATTGTAAAATGGTCTTACCTATTGGCGATTTCGTACCAATTCACATTCCAAGTAATATTCGGCATGCTAATTACATTGCCGGTTGGCAAATTGCATTATCTCTTATAGTTTCCGAGATATGGACTATCGATAATTTACACCTTAGGCTCTGCTTCTAACTTGGGCCCAAATTGTAAAATGGTCTTATCTATTGGCGATTTCGTTCCAATTCACATTCCAAGTAATATTCGGCATGCTAATTACATTGCCGGTTGCCAAATTGAATTATCTCTTATAGTTTCCGAGATATGGACTATCGATAATTTATACCTTAGGCTCTGCTTCTAACTTGGGCCCAAATTGTAAAATGGTCTTACCTATTGGCGATTTCGTTCCAATTCACATTCCAAGTAATATTCGGCATGCTAATTACATTGCCGGTTGCCAAATTGCATTATCTCTTATAGTTTCCGAGATATGGACTATCGATAATTTACACCTTGGGCTCTGCTTCTAACTTGGGCCCAAATTGTAAAATGGTCTTATCTATTGGCGATTTCGTTCCAATTCACATTCCAAGTAATATTCGGCATGCTAATTACATTGCCGGTTGCCAAATTGCATTATCTCTTATAGTTTCCGAGATATGGACTATCGATAATTTACACCTTAGGCTCTGCTTCTCACTTGGGCCCAAATTGTAAAATGGTCTTATCTATTGGCGATTTCGTTCCAATTCACATTCCAAGTTATTTTTCGGCTTGCTAATTACATTGCCGGTTGCCAAATTGCATTATCTCTTATAGTTTCCGAGATATGGACTATCGATAATTTACACCTTAGGCTCTGCTTCTAACTTGGGCCCAAATTGTAAAATGGTCTTATCTATTGGCGATTTAGTTGCAATTCACATTCCAAGTAATATTCGGCATGCTAATTACATTGCCGGTTGCCAAATTGCATTATCTCTTATAGTTTCCGAGATATGGACTATCGATAATTTACACCTTAGGCTCTGCTTCTAACTTGGGCCCAAATTGTAAAATGGTCTTATCTATTGGCGATTTCGTTCCAATTCACATTCCAAGTAATATTCGGCATGCTAATTACATTGCCGGTTGCCAAATTGCATTATCTCTTATAGTTTCCGAGATATGGACTATCGATAATTTACACCTTAGGCTCTGCTTCTAACTTGGGCCCAAATTGTAAAATGGTCTTATCTATTGGCGATTTCGTTCCAATTCACATTCCAAGTAATATTCGGCATGCTAATAAATTGCCGGTTGCCAAATTGCATTATCTCTTATAGTTTCCGAGATATGGACTATCGATAATTTACACCTTAGGCTCTGCTTCTAACTTGGGCCCAAATTGTAAAATGGTCTTATCTATTGGCGATTTCGTTCCAATTCACACTCCAAGTAATATTCGGCATGCTAATTACATTGCCGGTTGCGAAATTGCATTATCTCTTATAGTTTCCGAGATATGGATTATCGATAATTTACACCTTAGGCTCTGTTTCTAACTTGGGCCCAAATTGTAAAATGGTTTTATCTATTGGCGATTTCGTTCCAATTCACATTCCAAGTAATATTTGGCATGCTAATTACATTGCCGGTTGCCAAATTGCATTATCTCTTATAGTTTCCGAGATATGGACTATCGATAATTTACACCTTAGGCTCTGCTTCTAACTTGGGCCCAAATTGTAAAATGGTCTTACCTATTGGCGATTCCGTTCCAATTCACATTCCAAGTAATATTCGGCATGCTAATTACATTGCCGGTTGCCAAATTGCATTATCTCTTATAGTTACCGAGATATGGACTATCGATAATTTACACCTTAGGCTCTGCTTCTAACTTGGGCCCAAATTGTAAAATGGTCTTATCTATTGGCGATTTCGTTCCAATTCACATTCCAAGTAATATTCGGCATGCTAATTACATTACCGGTTGCCAAATTGCATTATCTCTTATAGTTTCCGAGATATGGACTATCGATTATTTACACCTTAGGCTCTGCTTCTAACTTGGGCCCAAATTGTAAAATGGTCTTATCTATTGGCGATTTCGTTCCAATTCACATTCCAAGTAATATTCGGCATGCTAATTACATTGCCGGTTGCCAAATTGAGGTTTCCGAGATATGGACTATCGATAATTTACACCTTAGGCTCTGCTTCTAACTTGTGCCCAAATTGTAAAATGGTCTTATCTATTGGCGATTTCATTCCAATTCACATTCCAAGTAATATTGGGCATGCTAATTACATTGCCGGTTGCCAAATTGCATTATCTCTTATAGTTTCCGAGATATGGACTATCGATAATTTACACCATAGGCTCTGCTTTTAACTTGGGCCCAAATTGTAAAATGGTCTTACCTATTGGCGATTTCGTTCCAATTCACATTCCAAGTAATATTCGGCATGCTAATTACATTGCCGGTTGCCAAATTGCATTATCTCTTATAGTTTCCGAGATATGGACTATCGATAATTTACACCTTAGGCTCTGCTTCTAACTTGGGCCCAAATTGTAAAATGGTCTTATCTATTGGCGATTTCGTTCCAATTCACATTCCAATTAATATTCGGCATGCTAATTACATTGCCGATTGCCAAATTGCATTATCTCTTATAGTTTCCGAGATATGGACTATCGATAATTTACACCTTAGGCTCTGCTTCTAACTTGGGCCCAAATTGTAAAATGGTCTTATCTATTGGCGATTTCGTTCCAATTCACATTCCAAGTAATATTCGGCATGCTAATTACATTGCCGGTTGCCAAATTGCATTATCTCTTATAGTTTCCGAGATATGGACTATCGATAATTTACACCTTAGGCTCTGCTTCTAACTTGGGCCCAAATTGTAAAATGGTCTTATCTATTGGCGATTTCGTTCCAATTCACATTCCAAGTAATATTCTTCATGCTAATTACATTGCCGGTTGCCAAATTGAATTATCTCTTATAGTTTCCGAGATATGGACTATCGATAATTTACACCTTAGGCTCTGCTTCTAACTTGGGCCCAAATTGTAAAATGGTCTTACCTATTGGCGATTTCGTTCCAATTCACATTCCAAGTAATATTCGGCATGCTAATTACATTGCCGGTTGCCAAATTGCATTATCTCTTATAGTTTCCGAGATATGGCCTATCGATAATTTACACCTTAGGCTCTGCTTCTAACTTGGGCCCAAATTGTAAAATGGTCTTATCTATTGGCGATTTCGTTCCAATTCACATTCCAAGTAATATTCGGCATGCTAATTACATTGCCGGTTGCCAAATTGCATTATCTCTTATAGTTTCCGAGATATGGACTATCGATAATTTACACCTTAGGCTCTGCTTCTAACTTGGGCCCAAATTGTAAAATGGTCTTATCTATTGGCGATTTCGTCCCAATTCACATTCCAAATGATATTCGGCATGCTAATTACATTGCCGGTTGCGAAATTGCATTATCTCTTATAGTTTCCGAGATATGGACTATCAATAATTTACACCTTAGGCTCTGCTTCTAACTTGGGCCCAAATTGTAAAATGGTCTTATCTATTGGCGATTTCGTTCCAATTCACATTCCAAGTAATATTCGGCATGCTAATTACATTGCCGGTTGCCAAATTGCATTATCTCTTATAGTTTCCGAGATATGGACTATCGATAATTTACACATTAGGCTCTGCTTCTAACTTGGGCCCAAATTGTAAAATGGTCTTATCTATTAGCGATTTCGTTCCAATTCACATTCCAAGTAATATTCGGCATGCTAATTACATTGCCGGTTGCCAAATTGCATTATCTCTTATAGTTTCCAAGATATGGACTATCGATAATTTACACATTAGGCTCTGCTTCTAACTTGGGCCCAAATTGTAAAATGGTCTTATCTATTGGCGATTTCGTTCCAATTCACATTCCAAGTAATATTCGGCATGCTAATTACATTGCCGGTTGCCAAATTACATTAACTCTTATAGTTTCCGAGATATGGACTATCGATAATTTACACCTTAGGCTCTGCTTCTAACTTGGGCCCAAATTGTAAAATGGTCTTATCTATTGGCGATTTCGTTCCAATTCACATTCCAAGTATTATTCGGCATGCTAATTACATTGCCGGTTGCCAAATTGCATTATCTCTTATAGTTTCCGAGATATGGACTATCAATAATTTACACCATAGGCTCTGCTTCTAACTTGGGCCCAAATTGTAAAATGGCCTTATCTATTGGCGATTTCGTTCCAATTCACATTCCAAGTAATATTCGGCATGCTAATTACATTGCCGGTTGCCAAATTGCATTATCTCTTATAGTTTCCGAGATATGGACTATCGATAATTTACACCTTAGGCTCTGCTTCTAACTTGGGCCCAAATTCTAAAATGGTCTTATCTATTGGCGATTTCGTTCCAATTCACATTCCAAGTAATATTCGGCATGCTAATTACATTGCCGGTTGCCAAATTGCATTATCTCTTATAGTTTCCGAGATATGGACTATCGATAATTTACACCTTAGGCTCTGCTTCTAACTTGGGCCCAAATTGTAAAATGGTCTTATCTATTGGCGATTTCGTTCCAATTCACATTCCAAGTAATATTCGGCATGCTAATTACATTGCCGGTTGCCAAATTGAATTATCTCTTATAGTTTCCGAGATATGGACTATCGATAATTTATACCTTAGGCTCTGCTTCTAACTTGGGCCCAAATTGTAAAATGGTCTTACCTATTGGCGATTTCGTTCCAATTCACATTCCAAGTAATATTCGGCATGCTAATTACATTGCCGGTTGCCAAATTGCATTATCTCTTATAGTTTCCGAGATATGGACTATCGATAATTTACACCTTGGGCTCTGCTTCTAACTTGGGCCCAAATTGTAAAATGGTCTTATCTATTGGCGATTTCGTTCCAATTCACATTCCAAGTAATATTCGGCATGCTAATTACATTGCCGGTTGCCAAATTGCATTATCCCTTATAGTTTCCGAGATATGGACTATCGATAATTTACACCTTAGGCTCTGCTTCTAACTTGGGCCCAAATTGTAAAATGGTCTTATCTATTGGCGATTTCGTCCCAATTCACATTCCAAGTGATATTCGGCATGCTAATTACATTGCCGGTTGCGAAATTGTATTATCTCTTATAGTTTCCGAGATATGGACTATCAATAATTTACACCTTAGGCTCTGCTTCTAACTTGGGCCCAAATTGTAAAATGGTCTTATCTATTGGCGATTTCGTTCCAATTCACATTCCAAGTAATATTCGGCATGCTAATTACATTGCCGGTTGCCAAATTGCATTATCTCTTATAGTTTCCGAGATATGGACTATCGATAATTTACACCTTAGGCTCTGCTTCTAACTTGGGCCCAAATTGTAAAATGGTCTTATCTATTGGCGATTTAGTTGCAATTCACATTCCAAGTAATATTCGGCATGCTAATTACATTGCCGGTTGCCAAATTGCATTATCTCTTATAGTTTCCGAGATATGGACTATCGATAATTTACACCTTAGGCTCTGCTTCTAACTTGGGCCCAAATTGTAAAATGGTCTTATCTATTAGCGATTTCGTTCCAATTCACATTCCAAGTAATATTCGGCATGCTAATTACATTGCCGGTTGCCAAATTGCATTATCTCTTATAGTTTCCGAGATATGGACTATCGATAATTTACACCTTAGGCTCTGCTTCTAACTTGGGCCCAAATTGTAAAATGGTCTTATCTATTGGCGATTTCGTTCCAATTCACATTCCAAGTAATATTCGGCATGCTAATTACATTGCCGGTTGCCAAATTGAATTATCTCTTATAGTTTCCGAGATATGGACTATCGATAATTTATACCTTAGGCTCTGCTTCTAACTTGGGCCCAAATTGTAAAATGGTCTTACCTATTGGCGATTTCGTTCCAATTCACATTCCAAGTAATATTCGGCATGCTAATTACATTGCCGATTGCCAAATTGCATTATCTCTTATAGTTTCCGAGATATGGACTATCGATAATTTACACCTTGGGCTCTGCTTCTAACTTGGGCCCAAATTGTAAAATGGTCTTATCTATTGGCGATTTCGTTCCAATTCACATTCCAAGTAATATTCGGCATGCTAATTACATTGCCGGTTGCCAAATTGCATTATCCCTTATAGTTTCCGAGATATGGACTATCGATAATTTACACCTTAGGCTCTGCTTCTAACTTGGGCCCAATTTGTAAAATGGTCTTATCTATTGGCGATTTCGTCCCAATTCACATTCCAAGTGATATTCGGCATGCTAATTACATTGCCGGTTGCGAAATTGTATTATCTCTTATAGTTTCCGAGATATGGACTATCAATAATTTACACCTTAGGCTCTGCTTCTAACTTGGGCCCAAATTGTAAAATGGTCTTATCTATTGGCGATTTCGTTCCAATTCACATTCCAAGTAATATTCGGCATGATAATTACATTGCCGGTTGCCAAATTGCATTATCTCTTATAGTTTCCGAGATATGGACTATCGATAATTTACACCTTAGGCTCTGCTTCTAACTTGGGCCCAAATTGTAAAATGGTCTTATCTATTGGCGATTTCGTTCCAATTCACATTCCAAGTAATATTCGGCATGCTAATTACATTGCCGGTTGCCAAATTGCATTATCTCTTATAGTTTCCGTGATATGGACTATCGATAATTTACACCTTAGGCTCTGCTTCTAACTTGGGCCCAAATTGTAAAATGGTCTTATCTATTGGCGATTTCGTTCCAATTCACATTCCAAGTAATATTCGGCATGCTAATAAATTGCCGGTTGCGAAATTGCATTACCTCTTATAGTTTCCGAGATATGGACTATCGATAATTTACACCTTAGGCTCTGCTTCTAACTTGGGCCCAAATTGTAAAATGGTCTTATCTATTGGCGATTTCGTTCCAATTCACATTCCAAGTAATATTCGGCATGCTAATTACATTGCCGGTTGCCAAATTGCATTATCTCTTATAGTTTCCGAGATATGGACTATCGATAATTTACACCTTAGGCTCTGCTTCTAACTTGGGCCCAAATTGTAAAATGGTCTTATCTATTGGCGATTTCGTCCCAATTCACATTCCAAGGGATATTCGGCATGCTAATTACATTGCCGGTTGCGAAATTGCATTATCTCTTATAGTTTCCGAGATATGGACTATCAATAATTTACACCTTAGGCTCTGCTTCTAACTTGGGCCCAAATTGTAAAATGGTCTTATCTATTGGCGATTTCGTTCCAATTCACATTCCAAGTAATATTCGGCATGCTAATTACATTGCCGGTTGCCAAATTGCATTATCTCTTATAGTTTCCGAGATATGGACTATCGATAATTTACACCTTAGGCTCTGCTTCTAACTTGGGCCCAAATTGTAAAATGGTCTTATCTATTGGCGATTTAGTTGCAATTCACATTCCAAGTAATATTCGGCATGCTAATTACATTGCCGGTTGCCAAATTGCATTATCTCTTATAGTTTCCGAGATATGGACTATCGATAATTTACACCTTAGGCTCTGCTTCTAACTTGGGCCCAAATTGTAAAATGGTCTTATCTATTGGCGATTTCGTTCCAATTCACATTCCAAGTAATATTCGGCTTGCTAATTACATTGCCGGTTGCCAAATTGCATTATCTCTTATAGTTTCCGAGATATGGACTATCGATAATTTACACCTTAGGCTCTGCTTCTAACTTGGGCCCAAATTGTAAAATGGTCTTATCTATTGGCGATTTAGTTGCAATTCACATTCCAAGTAATTTTCGGCATGCTAATTACATTGCCGGTTGCCAAATTGCATTATCTCTTATAGTTTCCGAGATATGGACTATCGATAATTTACACCTTAGGCTCTGCTTCTAACTTGGGCCCAAATTGTAAAATGGTCTTATCTATTGGCTATTTCGTTCCAATTCACATTCCAAGTAATATTCGGCATGCTAATTACATTGCCGGTTGCCAAATTGCATTATCTCTTATAGTTTCCGAGATATGGACTATCGATAATTTACACCTTAGGCTCTGCTTCTAACTTGGGCCCAAATTGTAAAATGGTCTTATCTATTGGCGATTTCGTTCCAATTCACATTCCAAGTAATATTCGGCATGCTAATAAATTGCCGGTTGCCAAATTGCATTATCTCTTATAGTTTCCGAGATATGGACTATCGATAATTTACACCTTAGGCTCTGCTTCTAACTTGGGCCCAAATTGTAAAATGGTCTTACCTATTGGCGATTCCGTTCCAATTCACATTCCAAGTAATATTCGGCATGCTAATTACATTGCCGGTTGCCAAATTGCATTATCTCTTATAGTTTCCGAGATATGGACTATCGATAATTTACACCTTAGGCTCTGTTTCTAACTTGGGCCCAAATTGTAAAATGGTCTTATCTATTGGCGATTTCGTTCCAATTCACATTCCAAGTAATATTCGGCATGCTAATTACATTGCCGGTTGCCAAATTGCATTATCTCTTATAGTTTCCGAGATATGGACTATCGATAATTTACACCTTAGGCTCTGCTTCTAACTTGGGCCCAAATTGTAAAATGGCCTTATCTATTGGCGATTTCGTTCCAATTCACATTCCAAGTAATATTTGGCATGCTAATTACATTGCCGGTTGCCAAATTGCATTATCTCTTATAATTTCCGAGATATGGACTATCGATAATTTACACCTTAGGCTCTGCTTCTAACTTGGGCCCAAATTGTAAAATGGTCTTATCTATTGGCGATTTCGTCCCAATTCACATTCCAAGTGATATTCGGTATGCTAATTACATTGCCGGTTGCGAAATTGCATTATCTCTTATAGTTTCCGAGATATGGACTATCGATAATTTACACCTTAGGCTCTGCTTCTAACTTGCTCCCAAATTGTAAAATGGTCTTATCTATTGGCGATTTCGTTCCAATTCACATTCCAAGTAATATTCGGCATGCTAATTACATTGCCGGTTGCCAAATTGCATTATCTCTTATAGTTTCCGAGATATGGACTATCGATAATTTACACCTTAGGCTCTGCTTCTAACTTGGGCCCAAATTGTAAAATGGTCTGATCTATTGGCGATTTCGTTCCAATTCACATTCCAAGTAATATTCGGCATGCTAATTACATTGCCGGTTGCCAAATGGAATTATCTCTTATAGTTTCCGAGATATGGACTATCGATAATTTACACCTTAGGCTCTGCTTCTAACTTGGGCCCAAATTGTAAAATGGTCTTATCTATTGGCGATTTCATTCCAATTCACATTCCAAGTAATATTGGGCATGCTAATTACATTTCCGGTTGCCAAATTGCATTATCTCTTATAGTTTCCGAGATATGGACTATCGATAATTTACACCATAGGCTCTGCTTTTAACTTGGGCCCAAATTGTAAAATGGTCTTACCTATTGGCGATTTCGTTCCAATTCACATTCCAAGTAATATTCGGCATGCTAATTACATTGCCGGTTGCCAAATTGCATTATCTCTTATAGTTTCCGAGATATGGACTATCGATAATTTACACCTTAGGCTCTGCTTCTAACTTGGGCCCAAATTGTAAAATGGTCTTATCTATTGGCGATTTAGTTGCAATTCACATTCCAAGTAATATTCGGCATGCTAATTACATTGCCGGTTGCCAAATTGCATTATCTCTTATAGTTTCCGAGATATGGACTATCGATAATTTACACCTTAGGCTCTGCTTCTAACTTGGGCCCAAATTGTAAAATGGTCTTATCTATTGGCGATTTCGTTCCAATTCACATTCCAAGTAATATTCGGCTTGCTAATTACATTGCCGGTTGCCAAATTGCATTATCTCTTATAGTTTCCGAGATATGGACTATCGATAATTTACACCTTAGGCTCTGCTTCTAACTTGGGCCCAAATTGTAAAATGGTCTTATCTATTGGCGATTTAGTTGCAATTCACATTCCAAGTAATTTTCGGCATGCTAATTACATTGCCGGTTGCCAAATTGCATTATCTCTTATAGTTTCCGAGATATGGACTATCGATAATTTACACCTTAGGCTCTGCTTCTAACTTGGGCCCAAATTGTAAAATGGTCTTATCTATTGGCGATTTCGTTCCAATTCACATTCCAAGTAATATTCGGCATGCTAATAAATTGCCGGTTGCCAAATTGCATTATCTCTTATAGTTTCCGAGATATGGACTATCGATAATTTACACCTTAGGCTCTGCTTCTAACTTGGGCCCAAATTGTAAAATGGTCTTATCTATTGGCGATTTCGTTCCAATTCACACTCCAAGTAATATTCGGCATGCTAATTACATTGCCGGTTGCGAAATTGCATTATCTCTTATAGTTTCCGAGATATGGACTATCGATAATTTACACCTTAGGCTCTGTTTCTAACTTGGGCCCAAATTGTAAAATGGTCTTATCTATTGGCGATTTCGTTCCAATTCACATTCCAAGTAATATTCGGCATGCTAATTACATTGCCGGTTGCCAAATTGCATTATCTCTTATAGTTTCCGAGATATGGACTATCGATAATTTACACCTTAGGCTCTGCTTCTAACTTGGGCCCAAATTGTAAAATGGTCTTACCTATTGGCGATTCCGTTCCAATTCACATTCCAAGTAATATTCGGCATGCTAATTACATTGCCGGTTGCCAAATTGCATTATCTCTTATAGTTTCCGAGATATGGACTATCGATAATTTACACCTTAGGCTCTGTTTCTAACTTGGGCCCAAATTGTAAAATGGTCTTATCTATTGGCGATTTCGTTCCAATTCACATTCCAAGTAATATTCGGCATGCTAATTACATTGCCGGTTGCCAAATTGCATTATCTCTTATAGTTTCCGAGATATGGACTATCGATAATTTACACCTTAGGCTCTGCTTCTAACTTGGGCCCAAATTGTAAAATGGCCTTATCTATTGGCGATTTCGTTCCAATTCACATTCCAAGTAATATTTGGCATGCTAATTACATTGCCGGTTGCCAAATTGCATTATCTCTTATAATTTCCGAGATATGGACTATCGATAATTTACACCTTAGGCTCTGCTTCTAACTTGGGCCCAAATTGTAAAATGGTCTTATCTATTGGCGATTTCGTCCCAATTCACATTCCAAGTGATATTCGGCATGCTAATTACATTGCCGGTTGCGAAATTGCATTATCTCTTATAGTTTCCGAGATATGGACTATCGATAATTTACACCTTAGGCTCTGCTTCTAACTTGCTCCCAAATTGTAAAATGGTCTTATCTATTGGCGATTTCGTTCCAATTCACATTCCAAGTAATATTCGGCATGCTAATTACATTGCCGGTTGCCAAATTGCATTATCTCTTATAGTTTCCGAGATATGGACTATCGATAATTTACACCTTAGGCTCTGCTTCTAACTTGGGCCCAAATTGTAAAATGGTCTTATCTATTGGCGATTTCGTTCCAATTCACATTCCAAGTAATATTCGGCATGCTAATTACATTGCCGGTTGCCAAATGGAATTATCTCTTATAGTTTCCGAGATATGGACTATCGATAATTTACACCTTAGGCTCTGCTTCTAACTTGGGCCCAAATTGTAAAATGGTCTTATCTATTGGCGATTTCATTCCAATTCACATTCCAAGTAATATTGGGCATGCTAATTACATTTCCGGTTGCCAAATTGCATTATCTCTTATAGTTTCCGAGATATGGACTATCGATAATTTACACCATAGGCTCTGCTTTTAACTTGGGCCCAAATTGTAAAATGGTCTTACCTATTGGCGATTTCGTCCCAATTCACATTCCAAGTGATATTCGGCATGCTAATTACATTGCCGGTTGCGAAATTGCATTATCTCTTATAGTTTCCGAGATATGGACTATCGATAATTTACACCTTAGGCTCTGCTTCTAACTTGCTCCCAAATTGTAAAATGGTCTTATCTATTGGCGATTTCGTTCCAATTCACATTCCAAGTAATATTCGGCATGCTAATTACATTGCCGGTTGCCAAATTGCATTATCTCTTATAGTTTCCGAGATATGGACTATCGATAATTTACACCTTAGGCTCTGCTTCTAACTTGGGCCCAAATTGTAAAATGGTCTTATCTATTGGCGATTTCGTTCCAATTCACATTCCAAGTAATATTCGGCATGCTAATTACATTGCCGGTTGCCAAATGGAATTATCTCTTATAGTTTCCGAGATATGGACTATCGATAATTTACACCTTAGGCTCTGCTTCTAACTTGGGCCCAAATTGTAAAATGGTCTTATCTATTGGCGATTTCATTCCAATTCACATTCCAAGTAATATTGGGCATGCTAATTACATTTCCGGTTGCCAAATTGCATTATCTCTTATAGTTTCCGAGATATGGACTATCGATAATTTACACCATAGGCTCTGCTTTTAACTTGGGCCCAAATTGTAAAATGGTCTTACCTATTGGCGATTTCGTTCCAATTCACATTCCAAGTAATATTCGGCATGCTAATTACATTGCCGGTTGCCAAATTGCATTATCTCTTATAGTTTCCGAGATATGGACTATCGATAATTTACACCTTAGGCTCTGCTTCTAACTTGGGCCCAAATTGTAAAATGGTCTTATCTATTGGCGATTTCGTTCCAATTCACATTCCAATTAATATTCGGCATGCTAATTACATTGCCGGTTGCCAAATTGCATTATCTCTTATAGTTTCCGAGATATGGACTATCGATAATTTACACCTTAGGCTCTGCTTCTAACTTGGGCCCAAATTGTAAAATGGTCTTATCTATTGGCGATTTCGTTCCAATTCACATTCCAAGTAATATTCGGCATGCTAATTACATTGCCGGTTGCCAAATTGCATTATCTCTTATAGTTTCCGAGATATGGACTATCGATAATTTACACCTTAGGCTCTGCTTCTAACTTGGGCCCAAATTGTAAAATGGTCTTATCTATTGGCGATTTCGTTCCAATTCACATTCCAAGTAATATTCGGCATGCTAATTACATTGCCGGTTGCCAAATTGCATTATCTCTTATAGTTTCCGAGATATGGACTATCGATAATTTACACCTTAGGCTCTGCTTCTAACTTGGGCCCAAATTGTAAAATGGTCTTACCTATTGGCGATTTCGTTCCAATTCACATTCCAAGTAATATTCGGCATGCTAATTACATTGCCGGTTGCCAAATTGCATTATCTCTTATAGTTTCCGAGATATGGCCTATCGATAATTTACACCTTAGGCTCTGCTTCTAACTTGGGCCCAAATTGTAAAATGGTCTTATCTATTGGCGATTTCGTTCCAATTCACATTCCAAGTAATATTCGGCATGCTAATTACATTGCCGGTTGCCAAATTGCATTATCTCTTATAGTTTCCGAGATATGGACTATCGATAATTTACACCTTAGGCTCTGCTTCTAACTTGGGCCCAAATTGTAAAATGGTCTTATCTATTGGCGATTTCGTTCCAATTCACATTCCAAGTAATATTCTTCATGCTAATTACATTGCCGGTTGCCAAATTGAATTATCTCTTATAGTTTCCGAGATATGGACTATCGATAATTTACACCTTAGGCTCTGCTTCTAACTTGGGCCCAAATTGTAAAATGGTCTTACCTATTGGCGATTTCGTTCCAATTCACATTCCAAGTAATATTCGGCATGCTAATTACATTGCCGGTTGCCAAATTGCATTATCTCTTATAGTTTCCGAGATATGGCCTATCGATAATTTACACCTTAGGCTCTGCTTCTAACTTGGGCCCAAATTGTAAAATGGTCTTATCTATTGGCGATTTCGTTCCAATTCACATTCCAAGTAATATTCGGCATGCTAATTACATTGCCGGTTGCCAAATTGCATTATCTCTTATAGTTTCCGAGATATGGACTATCGATAATTTACACCTTAGGCTCTGCTTCTAACTTGGGCCCAAATTGTAAAATGGTCTTATCTATTGGCGATTTCGTCCCAATTCACATTCCAAATGATATTCGGCATGCTAATTACATTGCCGGTTGCGAAATTGCATTATCTCTTATAGTTTCCGAGATATGGACTATCAATAATTTACACCTTAGGCTCTGCTTCTAACTTGGGCCCAAATTGTAAAATGGTCTTATCTATTGGCGATTTCGTTCCAATTCACATTCCAAGTAATATTCGGCATGCTAATTACATTGCCGGTTGCCAAATTGCATTATCTCTTATAGTTTCCGAGATATGGACTATCGATAATTTACACATTAGGCTCTGCTTCTAACTTGGGCCCAAATTGTAAAATGGTCTTATCTATTAGCGATTTCGTTCCAATTCACATTCCAAGTAATATTCGGCATGCTAATTACATTGCCGGTTGCCAAATTGCATTATCTCTTATAGTTTCCGAGATATGGACTATCGATAATTTACACATTAGGCTCTGCTTCTAACTTGGGCCCAAATTGTAAAATGGTCTTATCTATTGGCGATTTCGTTCCAATTCACATTCCAAGTAATATTCGGCATGCTAATTACATTGCCGGTTGCCAAATTACATTAACTCTTATAGTTTCCGAGATATGGACTATCGATAATTTACACCTTAGGCTCTGCTTCTAACTTGGGCCCAAATTGTAAAATGGTCTTATCTATTGGCGATTTCGTTCCAATTCACATTCCAAGTATTATTCGGCATGCTAATTACATTGCCGGTTGCCAAATTGCATTATCTCTTATAGTTTCCGAGATATGGACTATCAATAATTTACACCATAGGCTCTGCTTCTAACTTGGGCCCAAATTGTAAAATGGCCTTATCTATTGGCGATTTCGTTCCAATTCACATTCCAAGTAATATTCGGCATGCTAATTACATTGCCGGTTGCCAAATTGCATTATCTCTTATAGTTTCCGAGATATGGACTATCGATAATTTACACCTTAGGCTCTGCTTCTAACTTGGGCCCAAATTCTAAAATGGTCTTCTCTATTGGCGATTTCGTTCCAATTCACATTCCAAGTAATATTCGGCATGCTAATTACATTGCCGGTTGCCAAATTGCATTATCTCTTATAGTTTCCGAGATATGGACTATCGATAATTTACACCTTAGGCTCTGCTTCTAACTTGGGCCCAAATTGTAAAATGGTCTTATCTATTGGCGATTTCGTTCCAATTCACATTCCAAGTAATATTCGGCATGCTAATTACATTGCCGGTTGCCAAATTGAATTATCTCTTATAGTTTCCGAGATATGGACTATCGATAATTTATACCTTAGGCTCTGCTTCTAACTTGGGCCCAAATTGTAAAATGGTCTTACCTATTGGCGATTTCGTTCCAATTCACATTCCAAGTAATATTCGGCATGCTAATTACATTGCCGGTTGCCAAATTGCATTATCTCTTATAGTTTCCGAGATATGGACTATCGATAATTTACACCTTGGGATCTGCTTCTAACTTGGGCCCAAATTGTAAAATGGTCTTATCTATTGGCGATTTCGTTCCAATTCACATTCCAAGTAATATTCGGCATGCTAATTACATTGCCGGTTGCCAAATTGCATTATCTCTTATAGTTTCTTAGGCTCTGCTTCTAACTTGGGCCCAAATTGTAAAATGGTCTTATCTATTGGCGATTTCGTCCCAATTCACATTCCAAGTGATATTCGGCATGCTAATTACATTGCCGGTTGCGAAATTGTATTATCTCTTATAGTTTCCGAGATATGGACTATCAATAATTTACACCTTAGGCTCTGCTTCTAACTTGGGCCCAAATTGTAAAATGGTCTTATCTATTGGCGATTTCGTTCCAATTCACATTCCAAGTAATATTCGGCATGCTAATTACATTGCCGGTTGCCAAATTGCATTATCTCTTATAGTTTCCGAGATATGGACTATCGATAATTTACACCTTAGGCTCTGCCTCTAACTTGGGCCCAAATTGTAAAATGGTCTTATCTATTGGCGATTTCGTTCCAATTCACATTCCAAGTAATATTCGGCATGCTAATTACATTGCCGGTTGCCAAATTGAATTATCTCTTATAGTTTCCGAGATATGGACTATCGATAATTTATACCTTAGGCTCTGCTTCTAACTTGGGCCCAAATTGTAAAATGGTCTTACCTATTGGCGATTTCGTTCCAATTCACATTCCAAGTAATATTCGGCATGCTAATTACATTGCCGGTTGCCAAATTGCATTATCTCTTATAGTTTCCGAGATATGGACTATCGATAATTTACACCTTGGGCTCTGCTTCTAACTTGGGCCCAAATTGTAAAATGGTCTTATCTATTGGCGATTTCGTTCCAATTCACATTCCAAGTAATATTCGGCATGCTAATTACATTGCCGGTTGCCAAATTGCATTATCCCTTATAGTTTCCGAGATATGGACTATCGATAATTTACACCTTAGGCTCTGCTTCTAACTTGGGCCCAAATTGTAAAATGGTCTTATCTATTGGCGATTTCGTCCCAATTCACATTCCAAGTGATATTCGGCATGCTAATTACATTGCCGGTTGCGAAATTGTATTATCTCTTATAGTTTCCGAGATATGGACTATCGATAATTTACACCTTAGGCTCTGCTTCTAACTTGGGCCCAAATTGTAAAATGGTCTTATCTATTGGCGATTTAGTTGCAATTCACATTCCAAGTAATATTCGGCATGCTAATTACATTGCCGGTTGCCAAATTGCATTATCTCTTATAGTTTCCGAGATATGGACTATCGATAATTTACACCTTAGGCTCTGCTTCTAACTTGGGCCCAAATTGTAAAATGGTCTTATCTATTAGCGATTTCGTTCCAATTCACATTCCAAGTAATATTCGGCATGCTAATTACATTGCCGGTTGCCAAATTGCATTATCTCTTATAGTTTCCGAGATATGGACTATCGATAATTTACACCTTAGGCTCTGCTTCTAACTTGGGCCCAAATTGTAAAATGGTCTTATCTATTGGCGATTTCGTTCCAATTCACATTCCAAGTAATATTCGGCATGCTAATTACATTGCCGGTTGCCAAATTGAATTATCTCTTATAGTTTCCGAGATATGGACTATCGATAATTTATACCTTAGGCTCTGCTTCTAACTTGGGCCCAAATTGTAAAATGGTCTTACCTATTGGCGATTTCGTTCCAATTCACATTCCAAGTAATATTCGGCATGCTAATTACATTGCCGGTTGCCAAATTGCATTATCTCTTATAGTTTCCGAGATATGGACTATCGATAATTTACACCTTGGGCTCTGCTTCTAACTTGGGCCCAAATTGTAAAATGGTCTTATCTATTGGCGATTTCGTTCCAATTCACATTCCAAGTAATATTCGGCATGCTAATTACATTGCCGGTTGCCAAATTGCATTATCCCTTATAGTTTCCGAGATATGGACTATCGATAATTTACACCTTAGGCTCTGCTTCTAACTTGGGCCCAAATTGTAAAATGGTCTTATCTATTGGCGATTTCGTCCCAATTCACATTCCAAGTGATATTCGGCATGCTAATTACATTGCCGGTTGCGAAATTGTATTATCTCTTATAGTTTCCGAGATATGGACTATCAATAATTTACACCTTAGGCTCTGCTTCTAACTTGGGCCCAAATTGTAAAATGGTCTTATCTATTGGCGATTTCGTTCCAATTCACATTCCAAGTAATATTCGGCATGATAATTACATTGCCGGTTGCCAAATTGCATTATCTCTTATAGTTTCCGAGATATGGACTATCGATAATTTACACCTTAGGCTCTGCTTCTAACTTGGGCCCAAATTGTAAAATGGTCTTATCTATTGGCGATTTCGTTCCAATTCACATTCCAAGTAATATTCGGCATGCTAATTACATTGCCGGTTGCCAAATTGCATTATCTCTTATAGTTTCCGTGATATGGACTATCGATAATTTACACCTTAGGCTCTGCTTCTAACTTGGGCCCAAATTGTAAAATGGTCTTATCTATTGGCGATTTCGTTCCAATTCACATTCCAAGTAATATTCGGCATGCTAATAAATTGCCGGTTGCGAAATTGCATTACCTCTTATAGTTTCCGAGATATGGACTATCGATAATTTACACCTTAGGCTCTGCTTCTAACTTGGGCCCAAATTGTAAAATGGTCTTATCTATTGGCGATTTCGTTCCAATTCACATTCCAAGTAATATTCGGCATGCTAATTACATTGCCGGTTGCCAAATTGCATTATCTCTTATAGTTTCCGAGATATGGACTATCGATAATTTACACCTTAGGCTCTGCTTCTAACTTGGGCCCAAATTGTAAAATGGTCTTATCTATTGGCGATTTCGTCCCAATTCACATTCCAAGGGATATTCGGCATGCTAATTACATTGCCGGTTGCGAAATTGCATTATCTCTTATAGTTTCCGAGATATGGACTATCAATAATTTACACCTTAGGCTCTGCTTCTAACTTGGGCCCAAATTGTAAAATGGTCTTATCTATTGGCGATTTCGTTCCAATTCACATTCCAAGTAATATTCGGCATGCTAATTACATTGCCGGTTGCCAAATTGCATTATCTCTTATAGTTTCCGAGATATGGACTATCGATAATTTACACCTTAGGCTCTGCTTCTAACTTGGGCCCAAATTGTAAAATGGTCTTATCTATTGGCGATTTAGTTGCAATTCACATTCCAAGTAATATTCGGCATGCTAATTACATTGCCGGTTGCCAAATTGCATTATCTCTTATAGTTTCCGAGATATGGACTATCGATAATTTACACCTTAGGCTCTGCTTCTAACTTGGGCCCAAATTGTAAAATGGTCTTATCTATTGGCGATTTCGTTCCAATTCACATTCCAAGTAATATTCGGCTTGCTAATTACATTGCCGGTTGCCAAATTGCATTATCTCTTATAGTTTCCGAGATATGGACTATCGATAATTTACACCTTAGGCTCTGCTTCTAACTTGGGCCCAAATTGTAAAATGGTCTTATCTATTGGCGATTTAGTTGCAATTCACATTCCAAGTAATTTTCGGCATGCTAATTACATTGCCGGTTGCCAAATTGCATTATCTCTTATAGTTTCCGAGATATGGACTATCGATAATTTACACCTTAGGCTCTGCTTCTAACTTGGGCCCAAATTGTAAAATGGTCTTATCTATTGGCTATTTCGTTCCAATTCACATTCCAAGTAATATTCGGCATGCTAATTACATTGCCGGTTGCCAAATTGCATTATCTCTTATAGTTTCCGAGATATGGGCTATCGATAATTTACACCTTAGGCTCTGCTTCTAACTTGGGCCCAAATTGTAAAATGGTCTTATCTATTGGCGATTTCGTTCCAATTCACATTCCAAGTAATATTCGGCATGCTAATAAATTGCCGGTTGCCAAATTGCATTATCTCTTATAGTTTCCGAGATATGGACTATCGATAATTTACACCTTAGGCTCTGCTTCTAACTTGGGCCCAAATTGTAAAATGGTCTTATCTATTGGCGATTTCGTTCCAATTCACACTCCAAGTAATATTCGGCATGCTAATTACATTGCCGGTTGCGAAATTGCATTATCTCTTATAGTTTCCGAGATATGGACTATCGATAATTTACACCTTAGGCTCTGTTTCTAACTTGGGCCCAAATTGTAAAATGGTCTTATCTATTGGCGATTTCGTTCCAATTCACATTCCAAGTAATATTCGGCATGCTAATTACATTGCCGGTTGCCAAATTGCATTATCTCTTATAGTTTCCGAGATATGGACTATCGATAATTTACACCTTAGGCTCTGCTTCTAACTTGGGCCCAAATTGTAAAATGGTCTTACCTATTGGCGATTCCGTTCCAATTCACATTCCAAGTAATATTCGGCATGCTAATTACATTGCCGGTTGCCAAATTGCATTATCTCTTATAGTTTCCGAGATATGGACTATCGATAATTTACACCTTAGGCTATGTTTCTAACTTGGGCCCAAATTGTAAAATGGTCTTATCTATTGGCGATTTCGTTCCAATTCACATTCCAAGTAATATTCGGCATGCTAATTACATTGCCGGTTGCCAAATTGCATTATCTCTTATAGTTTCCGAGATATGGACTATCGATAATTTACACCTTAGGCTCTGCTTCTAACTTGGGCCCAAATTGTAAAATGGCCTTATCTATTGGCGATTTCGTTCCAATTCACATTCCAAGTAATATTTGGCATGCTAATTACATTGCCGGTTGCCAAATTGCATTATCTCTTATAATTTCCGAGATATGGACTATCGATAATTTACACCTTAGGCTCTGCTTCTAACTTGGGCCCAAATTGTAAAATGGTCTTATCTATTGGCGATTTCGTCCCAATTCACATTCCAAGTGATATTCGGCATGCTAATTACATTGCCGGTTGCGAAATTGCATTATCTCTTATAGTTTCCGAGATATGGACTATCGATAATTTACACCTTAGGCTCTGCTTCTAACTTGCTCCCAAATTGTAAAATGGTCTTATCTATTGGCGATTTCGTTCCAATTCACATTCCAAGTAATATTCGGCATGCTAATTACATTGCCGGTTGCCAAATTGCATTATCTCTTATAGTTTCCGAGATATGGACTATCGATAATTTACACCTTAGGCTCTGCTTCTAACTTGGGCCCAAATTGTAAAATGGTCTTATCTATTGGCGATTTCGTTCCAATTCACATTCCAAGTAATATTCGGCATGCTAATTACATTGCCGGTTGCCAAATGGAATTATCTCTTATAGTTTCCGAGATATGGACTATCGATAATTTACACCTTAGGCTCTGCTTCTAACTTGGGCCCAAATTGTAAAATGGTCTTATCTATTGGCGATTTCATTCCAATTCACATTCCAAGTAATATTGGGCATGCTAATTACATTTCCGGTTGCCAAATTGCATTATCTCTTATAGTTTCCGAGATATGGACTATCGATAATTTACACCATAGGCTCTGCTTTTAACTTGGGCCCAAATTGTAAAATGGTCTTACCTATTGGCGATTTCGTTCCAATTCACATTCCAAGTAATATTCGGCATGCTAATTACATTGCCGGTTGCCAAATTGCATTATCTCTTATAGTTTCCGAGATATGGACTATCGATAATTTACACCTTAGGCTCTGCTTCTAACTTGGGCCCAAATTGTAAAATGGTCTTATCTATTGGCGATTTAGTTGCAATTCACATTCCAAGTAATATTCGGCATGCTAATTACATTGCCGGTTGCCAAATTGCATTATCTCTTATAGTTTCCGAGATATGGACTATCGATAATTTACACCTTAGGCTCTGCTTCTAACTTGGGCCCAAATTGTAAAATGGTCTTATCTATTGGCGATTTCGTTCCAATTCACATTCCAAGTAATATTCGGCTTGCTAATTACATTGCCGGTTGCCAAATTGCATTATCTCTTATAGTTTCCGAGATATGGACTATCGATAATTTACACCTTAGGCTCTGCTTCTAACTTGGGCCCAAATTGTAAAATGGTCTTATCTATTGGCGATTTAGTTGCAATTCACATTCCAAGTAATTTTCGGCATGCTAATTACATTGCCGGTTGCCAAATTGCATTATCTCTTATAGTTTCCGAGATATGGACTATCGATAATTTACACCTTAGGCTCTGCTTCTAACTTGGGCCCAAATTGTAAAATGGTCTTATCTATTGGCTATTTCGTTCCAATTCACATTCCAAGTAATATTCGGCATGCTAATTACATTGCCGGTTGCCAAATTGCATTATCTCTTATAGTTTCCGAGATATGGACTATCGATAATTTACACCTTAGGCTCTGCTTCTAACTTGGGCCCAAATTGTAAAATGGTCTTATCTATTGGCGATTTCGTTCCAATTCACATTCCAAGTAATATTCGGCATGCTAATAAATTGCCGGTTGCCAAATTGCATTATCTCTTATAGTTTCCGAGATATGGACTATCGATAATTTACACCTTAGGCTCTGCTTCTAACTTGGGCCCAAATTGTAAAATGGTCTTATCTATTGGCGATTTCGTTCCAATTCACACTCCAAGTAATATTCGGCATGCTAATTACATTGCCGGTTGCGAAATTGCATTATCTCTTATAGTTTCCGAGATATGGACTATCGATAATTTACACCTTAGGCTCTGTTTCTAACTTGGGCCCAAATTGTAAAATGGTCTTATCTATTGGCGATTTCGTTCCAATTCACATTCCAAGTAATATTCGGCATGCTAATTACATTGCCGGTTGCCAAATTGCATTATCTCTTATAGTTTCCGAGATATGGACTGTCGATAATTTACACCTTAGGCTCTGCTTCTAACTTGGGCCCAAATTGTAAAATGGTCTTACCTATTGGCGATTCCGTTCCAATTCACATTCCAAGTAATATTCGGCATGCTAATTACATTGCCGGTTGCCAAATTGCATTATCTCTTATAGTTTCCGAGATATGGACTATCGATAATTTACACCTTAGGCTCTGTTTCTAACTTGGGCCCAAATTGTAAAATGGTCTTATCTATTGGCGATTTCGTTCCAATTCACATTCCAAGTAATATTCGGCATGCTAATTACATTGCCGGTTGCCAAATTGCATTATCTCTTATAGTTTCCGAGATATGGACTATCGATAATTTACACCTTAGGCTCTGCTTCTAACTTGGGCCCAAATTGTAAAATGGCCTTATCTATTGGCGATTTCGTTCCAATTCACATTCCAAGTAATATTTGGCATGCTAATTACATTGCCGGTTGCCAAATTGCATTATCTCTTATAATTTCCGAGATATGGACTATCGATAATTTACACCTTAGGCTCTGCTTCTAACTTGGGCCCAAATTGTAAAATGGTCTTATCTATTGGCGATTTCGTCCCAGTTCACATTCCAAGTGATATTCGGCATGCTAATTACATTGCCGGTTGCGAAATTGCATTATCTCTTATAGTTTCCGAGATATGGACTATCGATAATTTACACCTTAGGCTCTGCTTCTAACTTGCTCCCAAATTGTAAAATGGTCTTATCTATTGGCGATTTCGTTCCAATTCACATTCCAAGTAATATTCGGCATGCTAATTACATTGCCGGTTGCCAAATTGCATTATCTCTTATAGTTTCCGAGATATGGACTATCGATAATTTACACCTTAGGCTCTGCTTCTAACTTGGGCCCAAATTGTAAAATGGTCTTATCTATTGGCGATTTCGTTCCAATTCACATTCCAAGTAATATTCGGCATGCTAATTACATTGCCGGTTGCCAAATGGAATTATCTCTTATAGTTTCCGAGATATGGACTATCGATAATTTACACCTTAGGCTCTGCTTCTAACTTGGGCCCAAATTGTAAAATGGTCTTATCTATTGGCGATTTCATTCCAATTCACATTCCAAGTAATATTGGGCATGCTAATTACATTTCCGGTTGCCAAATTGCATTATCTCTTATAGTTTCCGAGATATGGACTATCGATAATTTACACCATAGGCTCTGCTTTTAACTTGGGCCCAAATTGTAAAATGGTCTTACCTATTGGCGATTTCGTTCCAATTCACATTCCAAGTAATATTCGGCATGCTAATTACATTGCCGGTTGCCAAATTGCATTATCTCTTATAGTTTCCGAGATATGGACTATCGATAATTTACACCTTAGGCTCTGCTTCTAACTTGGGCCCAAATTGTAAAATGGTCTTATCTATTGGCGATTTCGTTCCAATTCACATTCCAATTAATATTCGGCATGCTAATTACATTGCCGGTTGCCAAATTGCATTATCTCTTATAGTTTCCGAGATATGGACTATCGATAATTTACACCTTAGGCTCTGCTTCTAACTTGGGCCCAAATTGTAAAATGGTCTTATCTATTGGCGATTTCGTTCCAATTCACATTCCAAGTAATATTCGGCATGCTAATTACATTGCCGGTTGCCAAATTGCATTATCTCTTATAGTTTCCGAGATATGGACTATCGATAATTTACACCTTAGGCTCTGCTTCTAACTTGGGCCCAAATTGTAAAATGGTCTTATCTATTGGCGATTTCGTTCCAATTCACATTCCAAGTAATATTCGGCATGCTAATTACATTGCCGGTTGCCAAATTGCATTATCTCTTATAGTTTCCGAGATATGGACTATCGATAATTTACACCTTAGGCTCTGCTTCTAACTTGGGCCCAAATTGTAAAATGGTCTTATCTATTGGCGATTTCGTTCCAATTCACATTCCAAGTAATATTCGGCATGCTAATTACATTGCCGGTTGCCAAATTGAATTATCTCTTATAGTTTCCGAGATATGGACTATCGATAATTTACACCTTAGGCTCTGCTTCTAACTTGGGCCCAAATTGTAAAATGGTCTTACCTATTGGCGATTTCGTTCCAATTCACATTCCAAGTAATATTCGGCATGCTAATTACATTGCCGGTTGCCAAATTGCATTATCTCTTATAGTTTCCGAGATATGGCCTATCGATAATTTACACCTTAGGCTCTGCTTCTAACTTGGGCCCAAATTGTAAAATGGTCTTATCTATTGGCGATTTCGTTCCAATTCACATTCCAAGTAATATTCGGCATGCTAATTACATTGCCGGTTGCCAAATTGCATTATCTCTTATAGTTTCCGAGATATGGACTATCGATAATTTACACCTTAGGCTCTGCTTCTAACTTGGGCCCAAATTGTAAAATGGTCTTATCTATTGGCGATTTCGTTCCAATTCACATTCCAAGTAATATTCGGCTTGCTAATTACATTGCCGGTTGCCAAATTGCATTATCTCTTATAGTTTCCGAGATATGGACTATCGATAATTTACACCTTAGGCTCTGCTTCTAACTTGGGCCCAAATTGTAAAATGGTCTTATCTATTGGCGATTTCGTTCCAATTCACATTCCAAGTAATATTCGGCATGCTAATTACATTGCCGGTTGCCAAATTGCATTATCTCTTATAGTTTCCGAGATATGGACTATCGATAATTTACACATTAGGCTCTGCTTCTAACTTGGGCCCAAATTGTAAAATGGTCTTATCTATTGGCGATTTCGTTCCAATTCACATTCCAAGTAATATTCGGCATGCTAATTACATTGCCGGTTGCCAAATTGCATTATCTCTTATAGTTTCCGAGATATGGACTATCGATAATTTACACCTTAGGCTCTGCTTCTAACTTGGGCCCAAATTGTAAAATGGTCTTATCTATTGGCGATTTCGTTCCAATTCACACTCCTAGTAATATTCGGCATGCTAATTACATTGCCGGTTGCGAAATTGCATTATCTCTTATAGTTTCCGAGATATGGACTATCAATAATTTACACCTTAGGCTCTGCTTCTAACTTGGGCCCAAATTGTAAAATGGTCTTATCTATTGGCGATTTCGTTCCAATTCACATTCCAAGTAATATTCGGCATGCTAATTACATTGCCGGTTGCCGAATTGCATTATCTCTTATAGTTTCCGAGATATGGACTATCGATAATTTACACCTTAGGCTCTGCTTCTAACTTGGGCCCAAATTGTAAAATGGCCTTATCTATTGGCGATTTCGTCCCAATTCACATTCCAAGTAATATTCGGCATGCTAATTACATTGCCGGTTGCGAAATTGCATTATCTCTTATAGTTTCAGAGATATGGACTATCGATAATTTACACCTTAGGCTCTGCTTCTAACTTGGGCCCAAATTGTAAAATGGTCTTATCTATTGGCAATTTCGTTCCAATTCACATTCCAAGTAATATTCGGCATGCTAATTACATTGCCGGTTGCCAAATTGCATTATCTCTTATAGTTTCCGAGATATGGACTATCGATAATTTACACCTTAGGCTCTGCTTCTAACTTGGGCCCAAATTGTAAAATGGCCTTATCTATTGGCGATTTCGTCCCAATTCACATTCCAAGTAATATTCGGCATGCTAATTACATTGCCGGTTGCGAAATTGCATTATCTCTTATAGTTTCAGAGATATGGACTATCGATAATTTACACCTTAGGCTCTGCTTCTAACTTGGGCCCAAATTGTAAAATGGTCTTATCTATTGGCGATTTCGTTCCAATTCACATTCCAAGTAATATTCGGCTTGCTAATTATATTGCCGGTTGCCAAATTGCATTATCTCTTATAGTTTCCGAGATATGGACTATCGATAATTTACACCATAGGCTCTGCTTTTAACTTGGGCCCAAATTGTAAAATGGTCTTACCTATTGGCGATTTCGTTCCAATTCACATTCCAAGTAATATTCGGCATGCTAATTACATTGCCGGTTGCCAAATTGCATTATCTCTTATAGTTTCCGAGATATGGACTATCGATAATTTACACCTTAGGCTCTGCTTCTAACTTGGGCCCAAATTGTAAAATGGTCTTATCTATTGGCGATTTCGTTCCAATTCACATTCCAATTAATATTCGGCATGCTAATTACATTGCCGGTTGCCAAAATTGCATTATCTCTTATAGTTTCCGAGATATGGACTATCGATAATTTACACCTTAGGCTCTGCTTCTAACTTGGGCCCAAATTGTAAAATGGTCTTATCTATTGGCGATTTCGTTCCAATTCACATTCCAAGTAATATTCGGCATGCTAATTACATTGCCGGTTGCCAAATTGCATTATCTCTTATAGTTTCCGAGATATGGACTATCGATAATTTACACCTTAGGCTCTGCTTCTAACTTGGGCCCAAATTGTAAAATGGTCTTATCTATTGGCGATTTCGTTCCAATTCACATTCCAAGTAATATTCGGCATGCTAATTACATTGCCGGTTGCCAAATTGCATTATCTCTTATAGTTTCCGAGATATGGACTATCGATAATTTACACCTTAGGCTCTGCTTCTAACTTGGGCCCAAATTGTAAAATGGTCTTATCTATTGGCGATTTCGTTCCAATTCACATTCCAAGTAATATTCGGCATGCTAATTACATTGCCGGTTGCCAAATTGAATTATCTCTTATAGTTTCCGAGATATGGACTATCGATAATTTACACCTTAGGCTCTGCTTCTAACTTGGGCCCAAATTGTAAAATGGTCTTACCTATTGGCGATTTCGTTCCAATTCACATTCCAAGTAATATTCGGCATGCTAATTACATTGCCGGTTGCCAAATTGCATTATCTCTTATAGTTTCCGAGATATGGCCTATCGATAATTTACACCTTAGGCTCTGCTTCTAACTTGGGCCCAAATTGTAAAATGGTCTTATCTATTGGCGATTTCGTTCCAATTCACACTCCTAGTAATATTCGGCATGCTAATTACATTGCCGGTTGCGAAATTGCATTATCTCTTATAGTTTCCGAGATATGGACTATCAATAATTTACACCTTAGGCTCTGCTTCTAACTTGGGCCCAAATTGTAAAATGGTCTTATCTATTGGCGATTTCGTTCCAATTCACATTCCAAGTAATATTCGGCATGCTAATTACATTGCCGGTTGCCAAATTGCATTAACTCTTATAATTTCCGAGATATGGACTATCGATAATTTACACCTTAGGCTCTGCTTCTAACTTGGGCCCAAATTGTAAAATGGTCTTATCTATTGGCGATTTCGTTCCAATTCACATTCCAAGTATTATTCGGCATGCTAATTACATTGCCGGTTGCCAAATTGCATTATCTCTTATAGTTTCCGAGATATGGACTATCGATAATTTACACCATAGGCTCTGCTTCTAACTTGGGCCCAAATTGTAAAATGGCCTTATCTATTGGCGATTTCGTTCCAATTCACATTCCAAGTAATATTCGGCATGCTAATTACATTGCCGGTTGCCAAATTGCATTATCTCTTATAGTTTCCGAGATATGGACTATCGATAATTTACACCTTAGGCTCTGCTTCTAACTTGTGCCCAAATTGTAAAATGGTCTTATCTATTGGCGATTTCGTTCCAATTCACATTCCAAGTAATATTCGGCATGCTAATTACATTGCCGGTTGCCAAATTGCATTATCTCTTATAGTTTCCGAGATATGGACTATCGATAATTTACACCTTAGGCTCTGCTTCTAACTTGGGCCCAAATTGTAAAATGGTCTTATCCATTGGCGATTTCGTTCCAATTCACATTCCAAGTAATATTCGGCATGCTAATTACATTGCCGGTTGCCAAATTGAATTATCTCTTATAGTTTCCGAGATATGGACTATCGATAATTTATACCTTAGGCTCTGCTTCTAACTTGGGCCCAAATTGTAAAATGGTCTTACCTATTGGCGATTTCGTTCCAATTCACATTCCAAGTAATATTCGGCATGCTAATTACATTGCCGGTTGCCAAATTGAATTATCTCTTATAGTTTCCGAGATATGGACTATCGATAATTTACACCTTAGGCTCTGCTTCTAACTTGGGCCCAAATTGTAAAATGGTCTTATCTATTGGCGATTTCGTTCCAATTCACATTCCAAGTATTATTCGGCATGCTAATTACATTGCCGGTTGCCAAATTGCATTATCTCTTATAGTTTCCGAGATATGGACTATCGATAATTTACACCATAGGCTCTGCTTCTAACTTGGGCCCAAATTGTAAAATGGCCTTATCTATTGGCGATTTCGTTCCAATTCACATTCCAAGTAATATTCGGCATGCTAATTACATTGCCGGTTGCCAAATTGCATTATCTCTTATAGTTTCCGAGATATGGACTATCGATAATTTACACCTTAGGCTCTGCTTCTAACTTGGGCCCAAATTGTAAAATGGTCTTATCTATTGGCGATTTCGTTCCAATTCACATTCCAAGTAATATTCGGCATGCTAATTACATTGCCGGTTGCCAAATTGCATTATCTCTTATAGTTTCCGAGATATGGACTATCGATAATTTACACCTTAGGCTCTGCTTCTAACTTGGGCCCAAATTGTAAAATGGTCTTATCTATTGGCGATTTCGTTCCAATTCACATTCCAAGTAATATTCGGCATGCTAATTACATTGCCGGTTGCCAAATTGAATTATCTCTTATAGTTTCCGAGATATGGACTATCGATAATTTATACCTTAGGCTCTGCTTCTAACTTGGGCCCAAATTGTAAAATGGTCTTACCTATTGGCGATTTCGTTCCAATTCACATTCCAAGTAATATTCGGCATGCTAATTACATTGCCGGTTGCCAAATTGCATTATCTCTTATAGTTTCCGAGATATGGACTATCGATAATTTACACCTTGGGCTCTGCTTCTAACTTGGGCCCAAATTGTAAAATGGTCTTATCTATTGGCGATTTCGTTCCAATTCACATTCCAAGTAATATTCGGCATGCTAATTACATTGCCGGTTGCCAAATTGCATTATCCCTTATAGTTTCCGAGATATGGACTATCGATAATTTACACCTTAGGCTCTGCTTCTAACTTGGGCCCAAATTGTAAAATGGTCTTATCTATTGGCGATTTCGTCCCAATTCACATTCCAAGTGATATTCGGCATGCTAATTACATTGCCGGTTGCGAAATTGTATTATCTCTTATAGTTTCCGAGATATGGACTATCAATAATTTACACCTTAGGCTCTGCTTCTAACTTGGGCCCAAATTGTAAAATGGTCTTATCTATTGGCGATTTCGTTCCAATTCACATTCCAAGTAATATTCGGCATGCTAATTACATTGCCGGTTGCCAAATTGCATTATCTCTTATAGTTTCCGAGATATGGACTATCGATAATTTACACCTTAGGCTCTGCTTCTAACTTGGGCCCAAATTGTAAAATGGTCTTACCTATTGGCGATTTCGTTCCAATTCACATTCCAAGTAATATTCGGCATGCTAATTACATTGCCGGTTGCCAAATTGCATTATCTCTTATAGTTTCCGAGATATGGACTATCGATAATTTACACCTTAGGCTCTGCTTCTAACTTGGGCCCAAATTGTAAAATGGTCTTATCTATTGGCGATTTCGTTCCAATTCACATTCCAAGTAATATTCGGCATGCTAATTACTTTGCCGGTTGCCAAATTGCATTATCTCTTATAGTTTCCGAGATATGGACTATCGATAATTTACACCTTAGGCTCTGCTTCTAACTTGGGCCCAAATTGTAAAATGGTCTTATCTATTGGCGATTTCGTCCCAATTCACATTCCAAGTGATATTCGGCATGCTAATTACATTGCCGGTTGCGAAATTGCATTATCTCTTATAGTTTCCGAGATATGGACTATCGATAATTTACACCTTAGGCTCTGCTTCTAACTTGGGCCCAAATTGTAAAATGGTCTTATCTATTGGCGATTTCGTTCCAATTCACATTCCAAGTAATATTCGGCATGCTAATTACATTGCCGGTTGCCAAATGGAATTATCTCTTATAGTTTCCGAGATATGGACTATCGATAATTTACACCTTAGGCTCTGCTTCTAACTTGGGCCCAAATTGTAAAATGGTCTTATCTATTGGCGATTTCATTCCAATTCACATTCCAAGTAATATTGGGCATGCTAATTACATTTCCGGTTGCCAAATTGCATTATCTCTTATAGTTTCCGAGATATGGACTATCGATAATTTACACCATAGGCTCTGCTTTTAACTTGGGCCCAAATTGTAAAATGGTCTTACCTATTGGCGATTTCGTTCCAATTCACATTCCAAGTAATATTCGGCATGCTAATTACATTGCCGGTTGCCAAATTGCATTATCTCTTATAGTTTCCGAGATATGGACTATCGATAATTTACACCTTAGGCTCTGCTTCTAACTTGGGCCCAAATTGTAAAATGGTCTTATCTATTGGCGATTTCGTTCCAATTCACATTCCAATTAATATTCGGCATGCTAATTACATTGCCGGTTGCCAAATTGCATTATCTCTTATAGTTTCCGAGATATGGACTATCGATAATTTACACCTTAGGCTCTGCTTCTAACTTGGGCCCAAATTGTAAAATGGTCTTATCTATTGGCGATTTCGTTCCAATTCACATTCCAAGTAATATTCGGCATGCTAATTACATTGCCGGTTGCCAAATTGCATTATCTCTTATAGTTTCCGAGATATGGACTATCGATAATTTACACCTTAGGCTCTGCTTCTAACTTGGGCCCAAATTGTAAAATGGTCTTATCTATTGGCGATTTCGTTCCAATTCACATTCCAAGTAATATTCGGCATGCTAATTACATTGCCGGTTGCCAAATTGCATTATCTCTTATAGTTTCCGAGATATGGACTATCGATAATTTACACCTTAGGCTCTGCTTCTAACTTGGGCCCAAATTGTAAAATGGTCTTATCTATTGGCGATTTCGTTCCAATTCACATTCCAAGTAATATTCGGCATGCTAATTACATTGCCGGTTGCCAAATTGAATTATCTCTTATAGTTTCCGAGATATGGACTATCGATAATTTACACCTTAGGCTCTGCTTCTAACTTGGGCCCAAATTGTAAAATGGTCTTACCTATTGGCGATTTCGTTCCAATTCACATTCCAAGTAATATTCGGCATGCTAATTACATTGCCGATTGCCAAATTGCATTATCTCTTATAGTTTCCGAGATATGGCCTATCGATAATTTACACCTTAGGCTCTGCTTCTAACTTGGGCCCAAATTGTAAAATGGTCTTATCTATTGGCGATTTCGTTCCAATTCACATTCCAAGTAATATTCGGCATGCTAATTACATTGCCGGTTGCCAAATTGCATTATCTCTTATAGTTTCCGAGATATGGACTATCGATAATTTACACCTTAGGCTCTGCTTCTAACTTGGGCCCAAATTGTAAAATGGTCTTATCTATTGGCGATTTCGTTCCAATTCACATTCCAAGTAATATTCGGCTTGCTAATTACATTGCCGGTTGCCAAATTGCATTATCTCTTATAGTTTCCGAGATATGGACTATCGATAATTTACACCTTAGGCTCTGCTTCTAACTTGGGCCCAAATTGTAAAATGGTCTTATCTATTGGCGATTTCGTTCCAATTCACAATCCAAGTAATATTCGGCATGCTAATTACATTGCCGGTTGCCAAATTGCATTATCTCTTATAGTTTCCGAGATATGGACTATCGATAATTTACACATTAGGCTCTGCTTCTAACTTGGGCCCAAATTGTAAAATGGTCTTATCTATTGGCGATTTCGTTCCAATTCACATTCCAAGTAATATTCGGCATGCTAATTACATTGCCGGTTGCCAAATTGCATTATCTCTTATAGTTTCCGAGATATGGACTATCGATAATTTACACCTTAGGCTCTGCTTCTAACTTGGGCCCAAATTGTAAAATGGTCTTATCTATTGGCGATTTCGTTCCAATTCACACTCCTAGTAATATTCGGCATGCTAATTACATTGCCGGTTGCGAAATTGCATTATCTCTTATAGTTTCCGAGATATGGACTATCAATAATTTACACCTTAGGCTCTGCTTCTAACTTGGGCCCAAATTGTAAAATGGTCTTATCTATTGGCGATTTCGTTCCAATTCACATTCCAAGTAATATTCGGCATGCTAATTACATTGCCGGTTGCCGAATTGCATTATCTCTTATAGTTTCCGAGATATGGACTATCGATAATTTACACCTTAGGCTCTGCTTCTAACTTGGGCCCAAATTGTAAAATGGCCTTATCTATTGGCGATTTCGTCCCAATTCACATTCCAAGTAATATTCGGCATGCTAATTACATTGCCGGTTGCGAAATTGCATTATCTCTTATAGTTTCAGAGATATGGACTATCGATAATTTACACCTTAGGCTCTGCTTCTAACTTGGGCCCAAATTGTAAAATGGTCTTATCTATTGGCAATTTCGTTCCAATTCACATTCCAAGTAATATTCGGCATGCTAATTACATTGCCGGTTGCCAAATTGCATTATCTCTTATAGTTTCCGAGATATGGACTATCGATAATTTACACCTTAGGCTCTGCTTCTAACTTGGGCCCAAATTGTAAAATGGCCTTATCTATTGGCGATTTCGTCCCAATTCACATTCCAAGTAATATTCGGCATGCTAATTACATTGCCGGTTGCGAAATTGCATTATCTCTTATAGTTTCAGAGATATGGACTATCGATAATTTACACCTTAGGCTCTGCTTCTAACTTGGGCCCAAATTGTAAAATGGTCTTATCTATTGGCGATTTCGTTCCAATTCACATTCCAAGTAATATTCGGCTTGCTAATTATATTGCCGGTTGCCAAATTGCATTATCTCTTATAGTTTCCGAGATATGGACTATCGATAATTTACACCATAGGCTCTGCTTTTAACTTGGGCCCAAATTGTAAAATGGTCTTACCTATTGGCGATTTCGTTCCAATTCACATTCCAAGTAATATTCGGCATGCTAATTACATTGCCGGTTGCCAAATTGCATTATCTCTTATAGTTTCCGAGATATGGACTATCGATAATTTACACCTTAGGCTCTGCTTCTAACTTGGGCCCAAATTGTAAAATGGCCTTATCTATTGGCGATTTCGTTCCAATTCACATTCCAATTAATATTCGGCATGCTAATTACATTGCCGGTTGCCAAATTGCATTATCTCTTATAGTTTCCGAGATATGGACTATCGATAATTTACACCTTAGGCTCTGCTTCTAACTTGGGCCCAAATTGTAAAATGGTCTTATCTATTGGCGATTTCGTTCCAATTCACATTCCAAGTAATATTCGGCATGCTAATTACATTGCCGGTTGCCAAATTGCATTATCTCTTATAGTTTCCGAGATATGGACTATCGATAATTTACACCTTAGGCTCTGCTTCTAACTTGGGCCCAAATTGTAAAATGGTCTTATCTATTGGCGATTTCGTTCCAATTCACATTCCAAGTAATATTCGGCATGCTAATTACATTGCCGGTTGCCAAATTGAATTATCTCTTATAGTTTCCGAGATATGGACTATCGATAATTTACACCTTAGGCTCTGCTTCTAACTTGGGCCCAAATTGTAAAATGGTCTTACCTATTGGCGATTTCGTTCCAATTCACATTCCAAGTAATATTCGGCATGCTAATTACATTGCCGGTTGCCAAATTGCATTATCTCTTATAGTTTCCGAGATATGGCCTATCGATAATTTACACCTTAGGCTCTGCTTCTAACTTGGGCCCAAATTGTAAAATGGTCTTATCTATTGGCGATTTCGTTCCAATTCACACTCCTAGTAATATTCGGCATGCTAATTACATTGCCGGTTGCGAAATTGCATTATCTCTTATAGTTTCCGAGATATGGACTATCAATAATTTACACCTTAGGCTCTGCTTCTAACTTGGGCCCAAATTGTAAAATGGTCTTATCTATTGGCGATTTCGTTCCAATTCACATTCCAAGTAATATTCGGCATGCTAATTACATTGCCGGTTGCCAAATTGCATTAACTCTTATAATTTCCGAGATATGGACTATCGATAATTTACACCTTAGGCTCTGCTTCTAACTTGGGCCCAAATTGTAAAATGGTCTTATCTATTGGCGATTTCGTTCCAATTCACATTCCAAGTATTATTCGGCATGCTAATTACATTGCCGGTTGCCAAATTGCATTATCTCTTATAGTTTCCGAGATATGGACTATCGATAATTTACACCATAGGCTCTGCTTCTAACTTGGGCCCAAATTGTAAAATGGCCTTATCTATTGGCGATTTCGTTCCAATTCACATTCCAAGTAATATTCGGCATGCTAATTACATTGCCGGTTGCCAAATTGCATTATCTCTTATAGTTTCCGAGATATGGACTATCGATAATTTACACCTTAGGCTCTGCTTCTAACTTGGGCCCAAATTGTAAAATGGTCTTATCTATTGGCGATTTCGTTCCAATTCACATTCCAAGTAATATTCGGCATGCTAATTACATTGCCGGTTGCCAAATTGCATTATCTCTTATAGTTTCCGAGATATGGACTATCGATAATTTACACCTTAGGCTCTGCTTCTAACTTGGGCCCAAATTGTAAAATGGTCTTACCTATTGGCGATTTCGTTCCAATTCACATTCCAAGTAATATTCGGCATGCTAATTACATTGCCGGTTGCCAAATTGAATTATCTCTTATAGTTTCCGAGATATGGACTATCGATAATTTATACCTTAGGCTCTGCTTCTAACTTGGGCCCAAATTGTAAAATGGTCTTACCTATTGGCGATTTCGTTCCAATTCACATTCCAAGTAATATTCGGCATGCTAATTACATTGTCGGTTGCCAAATTGAATTATCTCTTATAGTTTCCGAGATATGGACTATCGATAATTTACACCTTAGGCTCTGCTTCTAACTTGGGCCCAAATTGTAAAATGGTCTTATCTATTGGCGATTTCGTTCCAATTCACATTCCAAGTATTATTCGGCATGCTAATTACATTGCCGGTTGCCAAATTGCATTATCTCTTATAGTTTCCGAGATATGGACTATCGATAATTTACACCATAGGCTCTGCTTCTAACTTGGGCCCAAATTGTAAAATGGCCTTATCTATTGGCGATTTCGTTCCAATTCACACTCCAAGTAATATTCGGCATGCTAATTACATTGCCGGTTGCCAAATTGCATTATCTCTTATAGTTTCCGAGATATGGACTATCGATAATTTACACCTTAGGCTCTGCTTCTAACTTGGGCCCAAATTGTAAAATGGTCTTATCTATTGGCGATTTCGTTCCAATTCACATTCCAAGTAATATTCGGCATGCTAATTACATTGCCGGTTGCCAAATTGCATTATCTCTTATAGTTTCCGAGATATGGACTATCGATAATTTACACCTTAGGCTCTGCTTCTAACTTGGGCCCAAATTGTAAAATGGTCTTATCTATTGGCGATTTCGTTCCAATTCACATTCCAAGTAATATTCGGCATGCTAATTACATTGCCGGTTGCCAAATTGAATTATCTCTTATAGTTTCCGAGATATGGACTATCGATAATTTATACCTTAGGCTCTGCTTCTAACTTGGGCCCAAATTGTAAAATGGTCTTACCTATTGGCGATTTCGTTCCAATTCACATTCCAAGTAATATTCGGCATGCTAATTACATTGCCGGTTGCCAAATTGCATTATCTCTTATAGTTTCCGAGATATGGACTATCGATAATTTACACCTTGGGCTCTGCTTCTAACTTGGGCCCAAATTGTAAAATGGTCTTATCTATTGGCGATTTCGTTCCAATTCACATTCCAAGTAATATTCGGCATGCTAATTACATTGCCGGTTGCCAAATTGCATTATCCCTTATAGTTTCCGAGATATGGACTATCGATAATTTACACCTTAGGCTCTGCTTCTAACTTGGGCCCAAATTGTAAAATGGTCTTATCTATTGGCGATTTCGTCCCAATTCACATTCCAAGTGATATTCGGCATGCTAATTACATTGCCGGTTGCGAAATTGTATTATCTCTTATAGTTTCCGAGATATGGACTATCAATAATTTACACCTTAGGCTCTGCTTCTAACTTGGGCCCAAATTGTAAAATGGTCTTATCTATTGGCGATTTCGTTCCAATTCACATTCCAAGTAATATTCGGCATGCTAATTACATTGCCGGTTGCCAAATTGCATTATCTCTTATAGTTTCCGAGATATGGACTATCGATAATTTACACCTTAGGCTCTGCTTCTAACTTGGGCCCAAATTGTAAAATGGTCTTACCTATTGGCGATTTCGTTCCAATTCACATTCCAAGTAATATTCGGCATGCTAATTACATTGCCGGTTGCCAAATTGCATTATCTCTTATAGTTTCCGAGATATGGACTATCGATAATTTACACCTTAGGCTCTGCTTCTAACTTGGGCCCAAATTGTAAAATGGTCTTATCTATTGGCGATTTCGTTCCAATTCACATTCCAAGTAATATTCGGCATGCTAATTACATTGCCGGTTGCCAAATTGCATTATCTCTTATAGTTTCCGAGATATGGACTATCGATAATTTACACCTTAGGCTCTGCTTCTAACTTGGGCCCAAATTGTAAAATGATCTTATCTATTGGCGATTTCGTCCCAATTCACATTCCAAGTGATATTCGGCATGCTAATTACATTGCCGGTTGCGAAATTGCATTATCTCTTATAGTTTCCGAGATATGGACTATCAATAATTTACACCTTAGGCTCTGCTTCTAACTTGGGCCCAAATTGTAAAATGGTCTTATCTATTGGCGATTTCGTTCCAATTCACATTCCAAGTAATATTCGGCATGCTAATTACATTGCCGGTTGCCAAATTGCATTATCTCTTATAGTTTCCGAGATATGGACTATCGATAATTTACACCTTAGGCTCTGCTTCTAACTTGGGCCCAAATTGTAAAATGGTCTTACCTATTGGCGATTTCGTTCCAATTCACATTCCAAGTAATATTCGGCATGCTAATTACATTGCCGGTTGCCAAATTGCATTATCTCTTATAGTTTCCGAGATATGGACTATCGATAATTTACACCTTAGGCTCTGCTTCTAACTTGAGCCCAAATTGTAAAATGGTCTTACCTATTGGCGATTTCGTTCCAATTCACATTCCAAGTAATATTCGGCATGCTAATTACATTGCCGGTTGCCAAATTGCATTATCTCTTATAGTTTCCGAGATATGGACTATCGATAATTTACACCTTAGGCTCTGCTTCTAACTTGCTCCCAAATTGTAAAATGGTCTTATCTATTGGCGATTTCGTTTCAATTCACATTCCAAGTAATATTCGGCATGCTAATTACATTGCCGGTTGCCAAATTGCATTATCTCTTATAGTTTCCGAGATATGGACTATCGATAATTTACACCTTAGGCTCTGCTTCTAACTTGGGCCCAAATTGTAAAATGGTCTTACCTATTGGCGATTTCGTTCCAATTCACATTCCAAGTAATATTCGGCATGCTAATTACATTGCCGGTTGCCAAATTGCATTATCTCTTATAGTTTCCGAGATATGGACTATCGATAATTTACACCTTAGGGTCTGCTTCTAACTTGGGCCCAAATTGTAAAATGGTCTTATCTATTGGCGATTTCGTTCCAATTCACATTCCAAGTAATATTCGGCATGCTAATTACATTGCCGGTTGCCAAATTGCATTATCTCTTATAGTTTCCGAGATATGGACTATCGATAATTTACACCTTAGGCTCTGCTTCTAACTTGCTCCCAAATTGTAAAATGGTCTTATCTATTGGCGATTTCGTTCCACTTCACATTCCAAGTAATATTCGGCATGCTAATTACATTGCCGGTTGCCAAATTGCATTATCTCTTATAGTTTCCGAGATATGGACTATCGATAATTTACACCTTAGGCTCTGCTTCTAACTTGGGCCCAAATTGTAAAATGGTCTTACCTATTGGCGATTTCGTTCCAATTCACATTCCAAGTAATATTCGGCATGCTAATTACATTGCCGGTTGCCAAATTACATTATCTCTTATAGTTTCCGAGATATGGACTATCGATAATTTACACCTTAGGCTCTGCTTCTAACTTGGGCCCAAATTGTAAAATGGTCTTATCTATTGGCGATTTCGTTCCAATTCACATTCCAAGTAATATTCGGCATGCTAATTACATTGCCGGTTGCCAAATTGCATTATCTCTTATAGTTTCCGAGATATGGACTATCGATAATTTACACCTTAGGCTCTGCTTCTAACTTGGGCCCAAATTGTAAAATGGTCTTATCTATTGGCGATTTCGTCCCAATTCACATTCCAAGTGATATTCGGCATGCTAATTACATTGCCGGTTGCGAAATTGCATTATCTCTTATAGTTTCCGAGATATGGACTATCAATAATTTACACCTTAGGCTCTGCTTCTAACTTTGGCCCAAATTGTAAAATGGTCTTATCTATTGGCGATTTCGTTCCAATTCACATTCCAAGTAATATTCGGCATGCTAATTACATTGCCGGTTGCCAAATTGCATTATCTCTTATAGTTTCCGAGATATGGACTATCGATAATTTACACCTTAGGCTCTGCTTCTAACTTGGGCCCAAATTGTAAAATGGTCTTACCTATTGGCGATTTCGTTCCAATTCACATTCCAAGTAATATTCGGCATGCTAATTACATTGCCGGTTGCCAAATTGCATTAGCTCTTATAGTTTCCGAGATATGGACTATCGATAATTTACACCTTAGGCTCTGCTTCTAACTTGAGCCCAAATTGTAAAATGGTCTTACCTATTGGCGATTTCGTTCCAATTCACATTCCAAGTAATATTCGGCATGCTAATTACATTGCCGGTTGCCAAATTGCATTATCTCTTATAGTTTCCGAGATATGGACTATCGATAATTTATACCTTAGGCTCTGCTTCTAACTTGCTCCCAAATTGTAAAATGGTCTTATCTATTGGCGATTTCGTTCCAATTCACATTCCAAGTAATATTCGGCATGCTAATTACATTGCCGGTTGCCAAATTGCATTATCTCTTATAGTTTCCGAGATATGGACTATCGATAATTTACACCTTAGGGTCTGCTTCTAACTTGGGCCCAAATTGTAAAATGGTCTTATCTATTGGCGATTTCGTTCCAATTCACATTCCAAGTAATATTCGGCATGCTAATTACATTGCCGGTTGCCAAATTGCATTATCTCTTATAGTTTCCGAGATATGGACTATCGATAATTTACACCTTAGGCTCTGCTTCTAACTTGGGCCCAAATTGTAAAATGGTCTTATCTATTGGCGATTTCGTCCCAATTCACATTCCAAGTGATATTCGGCATGCTAATTACATTGCCGGTTGCGAAATTGCATTATCTCTTATAGTTTCCGAGATATGGACTATCAATAATTTACACCTTAGGCTCTGCTTCTAACTTGGGCCCAAATTGTAAAATGGTCTTATCTATTGGCGATTTCGTTCCAATTCACATTCCAAGTAATATTCGGCATGCTAATTACATTGCCGGTTGCCAAATTGCATTATCTCTTATAGTTTCCGAGATATGGACTATCGATAATTTACACCTTAGGCTCTGCTTCTAACTTGGGCCCAAATTGTAAAATGGTCTTATCTATTGGCGATTTAGTTGCAATTCACATTCCAAGTAATATTCGGCATGCTAATTACATTGCCAGTTGCCAAATTGCATTATCTCTTATAGTTTCCGAGATATGGACTATCGATAATTTACACCTTAGGCTCTGCTTCTAACTTGAGCCCAAATTGTAAAATGGTCTTACCTATTGGCGATTTCGTTCCAATTCACATTCCAAGTAATATTCGGCATGCTAATTACATTGCCGGTTGCCAAATTGCATTATCTCTTATAGTTTCCGAGATATGGACTATCGATAATTTACACCTTAGGCTCTGCTTCTAACTTGCTCCCAAATTGTAAAATGGCCTTATCTATTGGCCATTTCGTTCCAATTCACATTCCAAGTAATATTCGGCATGCTAATTACATTGCCGGTTGCCAAATTGCATTATCTCTTATAGTTTCCGAGATATGGACTATCGATAATTTACACCTTAGGCTCTGCTTCTAACTTGGGCCCAAATTGTAAAATGGTCTTACCTATTGGCGATTTCGTTCCAATTCACATTCCAAGTAATATTCGGCATGCTAATTACATTGCCGGTTGCCAAATTGCATTATCTCTTATAGTTTCCGAGATATGGACTATCGATAATTTACACCTTAGGCTCTGCTTCTAACTTGAGCCCAAATTGTAAAATGGTCTTACCTATTGGCGATTTCGTTCCAATTCACATTCCAAGTAATATTCGGCATGCTAATTACATTGCCGGTTGCCAAATTGCATTATCTCTTATAGTTTCCGAGATATGGACTATCGATAATTTACACCTTAGGCTCTGCTTCTAACTTGCTCCCAAATTGTAAAATGGTCTTATCTATTGGCGATTTCGTTCCAATTCACATTCCAAGTAATATTCGGCATGCTAATTACATTGCCGGTTGCCAAATTGCATTATCTCTTATAGTTTCCGAGATATGGACTATCGATTATTTACACCTTAGGCTCTGCTTCTAACTTGCTCCCAAATTGTAAAATGGTCTTATCTATTGGCGATTTCGTTCCAATTCACATTCCAAGTATTATTCGGCATGCTAATTACATTGCCGGTTGCCAAATTGCATTATCTCTTATAGCTTCCGAGATATGGACTATCGATAATTTACACCTTAGGCTCTGCTTCTAACTTGGGCCCAAATTGTAAAATGGTCTTACCTATTGGCGATTTCGTTCCAATTCACATTCCAAGTAATATTCGGCATGCTAATTACATTGCCGGTTGCCAAATTGCATTATCTCTTATAGTTTCCGAGATATGGACTATCGATAATTTACACCTTAGGGTCTGCTTCTAACTTGGGCCCAAATTGTAAAATGGTCTTATCTATTGGCGATTTCGTTCCAATTCACATTCCAAGTAATATTCGGCATGCTAATTACATTGCCGGTTGCCAAATTGCATTATCTCTTATAGTTTCCGAGATATGGACTATCGATAATTTACACCTTAGGCTCTGCTTCTAACTTGCTCCCAAATTGTAAAATGGTCTTATCTATCGGCGATTTCGTTCCAATTCACATTCCAAGTAATATTCGGCATGCTAATTACATTGCCGGTTGCCAAATTGCATTATCTCTTATAGTTTCCGAGATATGGACTATCGATAATTTACACCTTAGGCTCTGCTTCTAACTTGGGCCCAAATTGTAAAATGGTCTTACCTATTGGCGATTTCGTTCCAATTCACATTCCAAGTAATATTCGGCATGCTAATTACATTGCCGGTTGCCAAATTGCATTATCTCTTATAGTTTCCGAGATATGGACTATCGATAATTTACACCTTAGGCTCTGCTTCTAACTTGGGCCCAAATTGTAAAATGGTCTTATCTATTGGCGATTTCGTTCCAATTCACATTCCAAGTAATATTCGGCATGCTAATTACATTGCCGGTTGCCAAATTGCATTATCTCTTATAGTTTCCGAGATATGGACTATCGATAATTTACACCTTAGGCTCTACTTCTAACTTGGGCCCAAATTGTAAAATGGTCTTATCTATTGGCGATTTCGTCCCAATTCACATTCCAAGTGATATTCGGCATGCTAATTACATTGCCGGTTGCGAAATTGCATTATCTCTTATAGTTTCCGAGATATGGACTATCAATAATTTACACTTTAGGCTCTGCTTCTAACTTGGGCCCAAATTGTAAAATGGTCTTATCTATTGGCGATTTCGTTCCAATTCACATTCCAAGTAATATTCGGCATGCTAATTACATTGCCAGTTGCCAAATTGCATTATCTCTTATAGTTTCCGAGATATGGACTATCGATAATTTACACCTTAGGCTCTGCTTCTAACTTGGGCCCAAATTGTAAAATGGTCTTACCTATTGGCGATTTCGTTCCAATTCACATTCCAAGTAATATTCGGCATGCTAATTACATTGCCGGTTGCCAAATTGCATTATCTCTTATAGTTTCCGAGATATGGACTATCGATAATTTACACCTTAGGCTCTGCTTCTAACTTGAGCCCAAATTGTAAAATGGTCTTACCTATTGGCGATTTCGTTCCAATTCACATTCCAAGTAATATTCGGCATGCTAATTACATTGCCGTTTGCCAAATTGCATTATCTCTTATAGTTTCCGAGATATGGACTATCGATAATTTACACCTTAGGCTCTGCTTCTAACTTGCTCCCAAATTGTAAAATGGTCTAATCTATTGGCGATTTCGTTCCAATTCACATTCCAAGTAATATTCGGCATGCTAATTACATTGCCGGTTGCCAAATTGCATTATCTCTTATAGTTTCCGAGATATGGACTATCGATAATTTACACCTTAGGCTCTGCTTCTAACTTGGGCCCAAATTGTAAAATGGTCTTATCTATTGGCGATTTCGTCCCAATTCACATTCCAAGTGATATTCGGCATGCTAATTACATTGCCGGTTGCGAAATTGCATTATCTCTTATAGTTTCCGAGATATGGACTGTCAATAATTTACACCTTAGACTCTGCTTCTAACTTGGGCCCAACTTGTAAAATGGTCTTATCTATTGGCGATTTCGTTCCAATTCACATTCCAAGTAATATTCGGCATGCTAATTACATTGCCGGTTGCCAAATTGCATTATCTCTTATAGTTTCCGAGATATGGACTATCGATAATTTACACCTTAGGCTCTGCTTCTAACTTGGGCCCAAATTGTAAAATGGTCTTATCTATTGGCGATTTAGTTGCAATTCACATTCCAAGTAATATTCGGCATGCTAATTACATTGCCAGTTGCCAAATTGCATTATCTCTTATAGTTTCCGAGATATGGACTATCGATAATTTACACCTTAGGCTCTGCTTCTAACTTGAGCCCAAATTGTAAAATGGTCTTACCTATTGGCGATTTCGTTCCAATTCACATTCCAAGTAATATTCGGCATGCTAATTACATTGCCGGTTGCCAAATTGCATTATCTCTTATAGTTTCCGAGATATGGACTATCGATAATTTACACCTTAGGCTCTGCTTCTAACTTGCTCCCAAATTGTAAAATGGTCTTATCTATTGGCGATTTCGTTCCAATTCACATTCCAAGTAATATTCGGCATGCTAATTACATTGCCGGTTGCCAAATTGCATTATCTCTTATAGTTTCCGAGATATGGACTATCGATAATTTACACCTTAGGCTCTGCTTCTAACTTGGGCCCAAATTGTAAAATGGTCTTACCTATTGGCGATTTCGTTCCAATTCACATTCCAAGTAATATTCGGCATGCTAATTACATTGCCGGTTGCCAAATTGCATTATCTCTTATAGTTTCCGAGATATGGACTATCGATAATTTACACCTTAGGCTCTGCTTCTAACTTGGGCCCAAATTGTAAAATGGTCTTATCTATTGGCGATTTAGTTGCAATTCACATTCCAAGTAATATTCGGCATGCTAATTACATTGCCAGTTGCCAAATTGCATTATCTCTTATAGTTTCCGAGATATGGACTATCGATAATTTACACCTTAGGCTCTGCTTCTAACTTGAGCCCAAATTGTAAAATGGTCTTACCTATTGGCGATTCCGTTCCAATTCACATTCCAAGTAATATTCGGCATGCTAATTACATTGCCGGTTGCCAAATTGCATTATCTCTTATAGTTTCCGAGATATGGACTATCGATAATTTACACCTTAGGCTCTGCTTCTAACTTGCTCCCAAATTGTAAAATGGTCTTATCTATTGGCGATTTCGTTCCAATTCACATTCCAAGTAATATTCGGCATGCTAATTACATTGCCGGTTGCCAAATTGCATTATCTCTTATAGTTTCCGAGATATGGACTATCGATAATTTACACCTTAGGCTCTGCTTCTAACTTGGGCCCAAATTGTAAAATGGTCTTATCTATTGGCGATTTCGTCCCAATTCACATTCCAAGTGATATTCGGCATGCTAATTACATTGCCGGTTGCGAAATTGCATTATCTCTTATAGTTTCCGAGATATGGACTGTCAATAATTTACACCTTAGGCTCTGCTTCTAACTTGGGCCCAAATTGTAAAATGGTCTTATCTATTGGCGATTTCGTTCCAATTCACATTCCAAGTAATATTCGGCATGCTAATTACATTGCCGGTTGCCAAATTGCATTATCTCTTATAGTTTCCGAGATATGGACTATCGATAATTTACACCTTAGGCTCTGCTTCTAACTTGGGCCCAAATTGTAAAATGGTCTTATCTATTGGCGATTTAGTTGCAATTCACATTCCAAGTAATATTCGGCATGCTAATTACATTGCCAGTTGCCAAATTGCATTATCTCTTATAGTTTCCGAGATATGGACTATCGATAATTTACACCTTAGGCTCTGCTTCTAACTTGAGCCCAAATTGTAAAATGGTCTTACCTATTGGCGATTTCGTTCCAATTCACATTCCAAGTAATATTCGGCATGCTAATTACATTGCCGGTTGCCAAATTGCATTATCTCTTATAGTTTCCGAGATATGGACTATCGATAATTTACACCTTAGGCTCTGCTTCTAACTTGCTCCCAAATTGTAAAATGGTCTTATCTATTGGCGATTTCGTTCCAATTCACATTCCAAGTAATATTCGGCATGCTAATTACATTGCCGGTTGCCAAATTGCATTATCTCTTATAGTTTCCGAGATATGGACTATCGATAATTTACACCTTAGGCTCTGCTTCTAACTTGGGCCCAAATTGTAAAATGGCCTTACCTATTGGCGATTTCGTTCCAATTCACATTCCAAGTAATATTCGGCATGCTAATTACATTGCCGGTTGCCAAATTGCATTATCTCTTATAGTTTCCGAGATATGGACTATCGATAATTTACACCTTAGGCTCTGCTTCTAACTTGGGCCCAAATTGTAAAATGGTCTTATCTATTGGCGATTTAGTTGCAATTGACATTCCAAGTAATATTCGGCATGCTAATTACATTGCCAGTTGCCAAATTGCATTATCTCTTATAGTTTCCGAGATATGGACTATCGATAATTTACACCTTAGGCTCTGCTTCTAACTTGAGCCCAAATTGTAAAATGGTCTTACCTATTGGCGATTTCGTTCCAATTCACATTCCAAGTAATATTCGGCATGCTAATTACATTGCCGGTTGCCAAATTGCATTATCTCTTATAGTTTCCGAAATATGGACTATCGATAATTTACACCTTAGGCTCTGCTTCTAACTTGCTCCCAAATTGTAAAATGGTCTTATCTATTGGCGATTTCGTTCCAATTCACATTCCAAGTAATATTCGGCATGCTAATTACATTGCCGGTTGCCAAATTGCATTATCTCTTATAGTTTCCGAGATATGGACTATCGATAATTTACACCTTAGGCTCTGCTTCTAACTTGGGCCCAAATTGTAAAATGGTCTTACCTATTGGCGATTTCGTTCCAATTCACATTCCAAGTAATATTCGGCATGCTAATTACATTGCCGGTTGCCAAATTGCATTATCTCTTATAGTTTCCGAGATATGGACTATAGATAATTTACACCTTAGGCTCTGCTTCTAACTTGAGCCCAAATTGTAAAATGGTCTTACCTATTGGCGATTTCGTTCCAATTCACATTCCAAGTAATATTCGGCATGCTAATTACATTGCCGGTTGCCAAATTGCATTATCTCTTATAGTTTCCGAGATATGGACTATCGATAATTTACACCTTAGGGTCTGCTTCTAACTTGGGCCCAAATTGTAAAATGGTCTTATCTATTGGCGATTTCGTTCCAATTCACATTCCAAGTAATATTCGGCATGCTAATTACATTGCCGGTTGCCAAATTGCATTATCTCTTATAGTTTCCGAGATATGGACTATCGATAATTTACACCTTAGGCTCTGCTTCTAACTTGGGCCCAAATTGTAAAATGGTCTTATCTATTGGCGATTTCGTCCCAATTCACATTCCAAGTGATATTCGGCATGCTAATTACATTGCCGGTTGCGAAATTGCATTATCTCTTATAGTTTCCGAGATATGGACTATCAATAATTTACACCTTAGGCTCTGCTTCTAACTTGGGCCCAAATTGTAAAATGGTCTTATCTATTGGCGATTTCGTTCCAATTCACATTCCAAGTAATATTCGGCATGCTAATTACATTGCCGGTTGCCAAATTGCATTATCTCTTATAGTTTCCGAGATATGGACTATCGATAATTTACACCTTAGGCTCTGCTTCTAACTTGGGCCCAAATTGTAAAATGGCCTTATCTATTGGCGATTTAGTTGCAATTCACATTCCAAGTAATATTCGGCATGCTAATTACATTGCCAGTTGCCAAATTGCATTATCTCTTATAGTTTCCGAGATATGGACTATCGATAATTTACACCTTAGGCTCTGCTTCTAACTTGGGCCCAAATTGTAAAATGGACTTATCTATTGGCGATTTCGTCCCAATTCACATTTCAAGTGATATTCGGCATGCTAATTACATTGCCGGTTGCGAAATTGCATTATCTCTTATAGTTTCCGAGATATGGACTATCCATAATTTACACCTTAGGCTCTGCTTCTAACTTGGGCCCAAATTGTAAAATGGTCTTATCTATTGGCGATTTCGTCCCAATTCGCATTCCAAGTGATATTCGGCATGCTAATTACATTGCCGGTTGCGAAATTGCATTATCTCTTATAGTTTCCGAGATATGGACTATCCATAATTTACACCTTAGGCTCTGCTTCTAACTTGGGCCCAAATTGTAAAATGGTCTTATCTATTGGCGATTTCGTTCCAATTCACATTCCAAGTAATATTCGGCATGCTAATTACATTGCCGGTTGCCAAATTGCATTATCTCTTGTAGTTTCCGAGATATGGACTATCGATAATTTACACCTTAGGCTCTGCTTCTAACTTGGGCCCAAATTGTAAAATGGTCTTATCTATTGGCGATTTAGTTGCAATTCACATTCCAAGTAATATTCGGCATGCTAATTACATTGCCGGTTGCGAAATTGCATTATCTCTTATAGTTTCAGAGATATGGACTATCGATAATTTACACCTTAGGCTCTGCTTCTAACTTGGGCCCAAATTGTAAAATGGTCTTATCTATTGGCAATTTCGTTCCAATTCACATTCCAAGTAATATTCGGCATGCTAATTACATTGCCGGTTGCCAAATTGCATTATCTCTTATAGTTTCCGAGATATGGACTATAGATAATTTACACCTTAGGCTCTGCTTCTAACTTGGGCCCAAATTGTAAAATGGTCTTATCTATTGGCGATTTCGTTCCAATTCACATTCCAAGTAATATTCGGCATGCTAATTACATTGCCGGTTGCCAAATTGCATTAACTCTTATAGTTTCCGAGATATGGACTATCGATAATTTACACCATAGGCTCTGCTTCTAACTTGGGCCCAAATTGTAAAATGGCCTTATCTATTGGCGATTTCGTTCCAATTCACATTCCAAGTAATATTCGGCATGCTAATTACATTGCCGGTTGCCAAATTGCATTATCTCTTATAGTTTCCGAGATATGGACTATCGATAATTTATACCTTAGGCTCTGCTTCTAACTTGGGCCCAAATTGTAAAATGGTCTTATCTATTGGCGATTTCGTTCCAATTCACATTCCAAGTAATATTCGGCATGCTAATTACATTGCCGGTTGCCAAATTGCATTATCTCTTATAGTTTCCGAGATATGGACTATCGATAATTTACACCTTAGGCTCTGCTTCTAACTTGGGCCCAAATTGTAAAATGGTCTTATCTATTGGCGATTTCGTTCCAATTCACATTCCAAGTAACATTCGGCATGCTAATTACATTGCCGATTGCCAAATTGAATTATCTCTTATAGTTTCCGAGATATGGACTATCGATAATTTACACCTTAGGCTCTGCTTCTAACTTGGGCCCAAATTGTAAAATGGTCTTACCTATTGGCGATTTCGTTCCAATTCACATTCCAAGTAATATTCGGCATGCTAATTACATTGCCGGTTGCCAAATTGCATTATCTCTTATAGTTTCCGAGATATGGACTATCGATAATTTACACCTTAGGCTCTGCTTCTAACTTGGGCCCAAATTGTAAAATGGTCTTATCTATAGGCGATTTCGTTCCAATTCACATTCCAAGTAATATTCGGCATGCTAATTACATTGCCGGTTGCCAAATTGCATTATCTCTTATAGTTTCCGAGATATGGACTATCGATAATTTACACCTTAGGCTCTGCTTCTAACTTGGGCCCAAATTGTAAAATGGTCTTATCTATTGGCGATTTCGTCCCAATTCACATTCCAAGTGATATTCGGCATGCTAATTAAATTGCCGGTTGCGAAATTGCGTTATCTCTTATAGTTTCCGAGATATGGACTATCAATAATTTACACCTTAGGCTCTGCTTCTAACTTGGGCCCAAATTGTAAAATGGTCTTATCTATTGGCGATTTCGTTCCAATTCACATTCCAAGTAATATTCGGCATGCTAATTACATTGCCGGTTGCCAAATTGCATTATCTCTTATAGTTTCCGAGATATGGACTATCGATAATTTATACCTTAATCTCTGCTTCTAACTTGGGCTCAAATTGTAAAATGGTCTTATCTATTGGCGATTTAGTTGCAATTCACATTCCAAGTAATATTCGGCTTGCTAATTACATTGCCGGTTGCCAAATTGCATTATCTCTTATAGTTTCCGAGATATGGACTATCGATAATTTACACCTTAGGCTCTGCTTCTAACTTGGGCCCAAATTGTAAAATGGTCTTATCTATTGGCGATTTCGTTCCAATTCACATTCCAAGTAATATTCGGCATGCTAATTACATTGCCGGTTGCCAAATTGCATTATCTCTTATAATTTCCGAGATATGGACTATCGATAATTTACACCTTAGGCTCTGCTTCTAACTTGGGCCCAAATTGTAAAATGGTCTTATCTATTGGCGATTTCGTTCCAATTCACATTCCAAGTAATATTCGGCATGCTAATTACATTGCCGGTTGCCAAATTGCATTATCTCTTATAGTTTCCGAGATATGGACTATCGATAATTTACACCTTAGGCTCTGCTTCTAACTTGGGCCCAAATTGTAAAATGGTCTTATCTATTGGCGATTTCGTTCCAATTCACACTCCAAGTAATATTCGGCATGCTAATTACATTGCCGGTTGCGAAATTGCATTATCTCTTATAGTTTCCGAGATATGGACTATCGATAATTTACACCTTAGGCTCTGCTTCTAACTTGGGCCCAAATTGTAAAATGGTCTTATCTATTGGCGATTTCGTCCCAATTCACATTCCAAGTGATATTCGGCATGCTAATTACATTGCCGGTTGCGAAATTGCATTATCTCTTATAGTTTCCGAGATATGGACTATCAATAATTTACACCTTAGGCTCTGCTTCTAACTTGGGCCCAAATTGTAAAATGGTCTTATCTATTGGCGATTTCGTTCCAATTCACATTCCAAGTAATATTCGGCATGCTAATTACATTGCCGGTTGCCAAATTGCATTATCTCTTATAGTTTCCGAGATATGGACTATCGATAATTTACACCTTAGGCTCTGCTTCTAACTTGGGCCCAAATTGTAAAATGGTCTTATCTATTGGCGATTTCGTTCCAATTCACATTCCAAGTAATATTCGGCATGCTAATTACATTGCCGGTTGCCAAATTGCATTATCTCTTATAGTTTCCGAGATATGGACTATCGATAATTTACACCTTAGGCTCTGCTTCTAACTTGGGCCCAAATTGTAAAATGGTCTTATCTATTGGCGATTTCGTTCCAATTCACACTCCAAGTAATATTCGGCATGCTAATTACATTGCCGGTTGCGAAATTGCATTATCTCTTATAGTTTCCGAGATATGGACTATCGATAATTTACACCTTAGGCTCTGCTTCTAACTTGGGCCCAAATTGTAAAATGGTCTTATCTATTGGCGATTTCGTTCCAATTCACATTCCAAGTAATATTCGGCATGCTAATTACATTGCCGGTTGCCAAATTGCATTATCTCTTATAGTTTCCGAGATATGGACTATCGATAATTTACACCTTAGGCTCTGCTTCTAACTTGGGCCCAAATTGTAAAATGGTCTTATATATTGGCGATTTCGTTCCAATTCACATTCCAAGTAATATTCGGCATGCTAATTACATTGCCGGTTGCCAAATTGCATTATCTCTTATAGTTTCCGAGATATGGACTATCGATAATTTACACCTTAGGCTCTGCTTCTAACTTGGGCCCAAATTGTAAAATGGTCTTATCTATTGGCGATTTCGTCCCAATTCACATTCCAAGTGATATTCGGCATGCTAATTACATTGCCGGTTGCGAAATTGCATTATCTCTTATAGTTTCCGAGATATGGACTATCAATAATTTAAACCTTAGGCTCTGCTTCTAACTTGGGCCCAAATTGTAAAATGGTCTTATCTATTGGCGATTTCGTTCCAATTCACATTCCAAGTAATATTCGGCATGCTAATTACATTGCCGGTTGCCAAATTGCATTATCTCTTATAGTTTCCGAGATATGGACTATCGATAATTTACACCTTAGGCTCTGCTTCTAACTTGGGCTCAAATTGTAAAATGGTCTTATCTATTGGCGATTTAGTTGCAATTCACATTCCAAGTAATATTCGGCTTGCTAATTACATTGCCGGTTGCCAAATTGCATTATCTCTTATAGTTTCCGAGATATGGACTATCGATAATTTACACCTTAGGCTCTGCTTCTAACTTGGGCCCAAATTGTAAAATGGTCTTATCTATTGGCGATTTCGTTCCAATTCACATTCCAAGTAATATTCGGCATGCTAATTACATTGCCGGTTGCCAAATTGCATTATCTCTTATAGTTTCCGAGATATGGACTATCGATAATTTACACCTTAGGCTCTGCTTCTAACTTGGGCCCAAATTGTAAAATGGTCTTATCTATTGGCGATTTCGTTCCAATTCACATTCCAAGTAATATTCGGCATGCTAATTACATTGCCGGTTGCCAAATTGCATTATCTCTTATAGTTTCCGAGATATGGACTATCGATAATTTACACCTTAGGCTCTGCTTCTAACTTGGGCCCAAATTGTAAAATGGTCTTATCTATTGGCGATTTCGTTCCAATTCACACTCCAAGTAATATTCGGCATGCTAATTACATTGCCGGTTGCCAAATTGCATTATCTCTTATAGTTTCCGAGATATGGACTATCGATAATTTACACCTTAGGTTCTGCTTCTAACTTGGGCCCAAATTGTAAAATGGTCTTATATATTGGCGATTTCGTTCCAATTCACATTCCAAGTAATATTCGGCATGCTAATTACATTGCCGGTTGCCAAATTGCATTATCTCTTATAGTTTCCGAGATATGGACTATCGATAATTTACACCTTAGGCTCTGCTTCTAACTTGGGCCCAAATTGTAAAATGGTCTTATCTATTGGCGATTTCGTCCCAATTCACATTCCAAGTGATATTCGGCATGCTAATTACATTGCCGGTTGCGAAATTGCATTATCTCTTATAGTTTCCGAGATATGGACTATCAATAATTTACACCTTAGGCTCTGCTTCTAACTTGGGCCCAAATTGTAAAATGGTCTTATCTATTGGCGATTTCGTTCCAATTCACATTCCAAGTAATATTCGGCATGCTAATTACATTGCCGGTTGCCAAATTGCATTATCTCTTATAGTTTCCGAGATATGGACTATCGATAATTTACACCTTAGGCTCTGCTTCTAACTTGGGCCCAAATTGTAAAATGGTCTTATCTATTGGCGATTTCGTTCCAATTCACATTCCAAGTAATATTCGGCATGCTAATTACATTGCCGGTTGCCAAATTGCATTATCTCTTATAGTTTCCGAGATATGGACTATCGATAATTTACACCTTAGGCTCTGCTTCTAACTTGCTCCCAAATTGTAAAATGGTCTTATCTATTGGCGATTTCGTTCCAATTTACATTCCAAGTAATATTCGGCATGCTAATTACATTGCCGGTTGCCAAATTGCATTATCACTTATAGTTTCCGAGATATGGACTATCGATAATTTACACCTTAGGCTCTGCTTCTAACTTGGGCCCAAATTGTAAAATGGTCTTACCTATTGGCGATTTCGTTCCAATTCACATTCCAAGTAATATTCGGCATGCTAATTACATTGCCGGTTGCCAAATTGCATTATCTCTTATAGTTTCCGAGATATGGACTATCGATAATTTACACCTTAGGCTCTGCTTCTAACTTGGGCCCAAATTGTAAAATAGTCTTATCTATTGGCGATTTCGTTCCAATTCACATTCCAAGTAATATTCGGCATGCTAATTACATTGCCGGTTGCCAAATTGAATTATCTCTTATAGTTTCCGAGATATGGACTATCGATAATTTACACCTTAGGCTCTGCTTCTAACTTGGGCCCAAATTGTAAAATGGTCTTACCTATTGGCGATTTCGTTCCAATTCACATTCCAAGTAATATTCGGCATGCTAATTACATTGCCGGTTGCCAAATTGCATTATCTCTTATAGTTTCCGAGATATGGACTATCGATAATTTACACCTTAGGCTCTGCTTCTAACTTGGGCCCAAATTGTAAAATGGTCTTATCTATTGGCGATTTCGTCCCAATTCACATTCCAAGTGATATTCGGCATGCTAATTACATTGCCGGTTGCGAAATTGCATTATCTCTTATAGTTTCCGAGATATGGACTATCCATAATTTACACCTTAGGCTCTGCTTCTAACTTGGGCCCAAATTGTAAAATGGTCTTATCTATTGGCGATTTCGTTCCAATTCACATTCCAAGTAATATTCGGCATGCTAATTACATTGCCGGTTGCCAAATTGCATTATCTCTTATAGTTTCCGAGATATGGACTATCGATAATTTACACCTTAGGCTCTGCTTCTAACTTGGGCCCAAATTGTAAAATGGTCTTATCTATTGGCGATTTCGTTCCAATTCACACTCCAAGTAATATTCGGCATGCTAATTATATTGCCGGTTGCGAAATTGCATTATCTCTTATAGTTTCCGAGATATGGACTATCGATAATTTACACCTTAGGCTCTGCTTCTAACTTGGGCCCAAATTGTAAAATGGTCTTATCTATTGGCGATTTCGTTCCAATTCACATTCCAAGTAATATTCGGCATGCTAATTACATTGCCGGTTGCCAAATTGCATTATCTCTTATAGTTTCCGAGATATGGACTATCGATAATTTACACCTTAGGCTCTGCTTCTAACTTGGGCCCAAATTGTAAAATGGTCTTATATATTGGCGATTTCGTTCCAATTCACATTCCAAGTAATATTCGGCATGCTAATTACATTGCCGGTTGCCAAATTGCATTATCTCTTATAGTTTCCGAGATATGGACTATCGATAATTTACACCTTAGGCTCTGCTTCTAACTTGGGCCCAAATTGTAAAATGGTCTTATCTATTGGCGATTTCGTCCCAATTCACATTCCAAGTGATATTCGTCATGCTAATTACATTGCCGGTTGCGAAATTGCATTATCTCTTATAGTTTCCGAGATATGGACTATCAATAATTTACACCTTAGGCTCTGCTTCTAACTTGGGCCCAAATTGTAAAATGGTCTTATCTATTGGCGATTTCGTTCCAATTCACACTCCAAGTAATATTCGGCATGCTAATTACATTGCCGGTTGCGAAATTGCATTATCTCTTATAGTTTCCGAGATATGGACTATCGATAATTTACACCTTAGGCTCTGCTTCTAACTTGGGCCCAAATTGTAAAATGGTCTTATCTATTGGCGATTTCGTTCCAATTCACATTCCAAGTAATATTCGGCATGCTAATTACATTGCCGGTTGCCAAATTGCATTATCTCTTATAGTTTCCGAGATATGGACTATCGATAATTTACACCTTAGGCTCTGCTTCTAACTTGGGCCCAAATTGTAAAATGGTCTTATATATTGGCGATTTCGTTAAAATTCACATTCCAAGTAATATTCGGCATGCTAATTACATTGCCGGTTGCCAAATTGCATTATCTCTTATAGTTTCCGAGATATGGACTATCGATAATTTACACCTTAGGCTCTGCTTCTAACTTGGGCCCAAATTGTAAAATGGTCTTATCTATTGGCGATTTCGTCCCAATTCACATTCCAAGTGATATTCGGCATGCTAATTACATTGCCGGTTGCGAAATTGCATTATCTCTTATAGTTTCCGAGATATGGACTATCGATAATTTACACCTTAGGCTCTGCTTCTAACTTGGGCCCAAATTGTAAAATGGTCTTATCTATTGGCGATTTCGTTCCAATTCACATTCCAAGTAATATTCGGCATGCTAATTACATTGCCGGTTGCCAAATTGCATTATCTCTTATAGTTTCCGAGATATGGACTATCGATAATTTACACCTTAGGCTCTGCTTCTAACTTGGGCCCAAATTGTAAAATGGTCTTATATATTGGCGATTTCGTTCCAATTCACATTCCAAGTAATATTCGGCATGCTAATTACATTGCCGGTTGCCAAATTGCATTATCTCTTATAGTTTCCGAGATATGGACTATCGATAATTTACACCTTAGGCTCTGCTTCTAACTTGGGCCCAAATTGTAAAATGGTCTTATCTATTGGCGATTTCGTCCCAATTCACATTCCAAGTGATATTCGGCATGCTAATTACATTGCCGGTTGCGAAATTGCATTATCTCTTATAGTTTCCGAGATATGGACTATCAATAATTTACACCTTAGGCTCTGCTTCTAACTTGGGCCCAAATTGTAAAATGGTCTTATCTATTGGCGATTTCGTTCCAATTCACATTCCAAGTAATATTCGGCATGCTAATTACATTGCCGGTTGCCAAATTGCATTATCTCTTATAGTTTCCGAGATATGGACTATCGATAATTTACACCTTAGGCTCTGCTTCTAACTTGGGCCCAAATTGTAAAATGGTCTTATCTATTGGCGATTTCGTTCCAATTCACATTCTAAGTAATATTCGGCATGCTAATTACATTGCCGGTTGCCAAATTGCATTATCTCTTATAGTTTCCGAGATATGGACTATCGATAATTTACACCTTAGGCTCTGCTTCTAACTTGCTCCCAAATTGTAAAATGGTCTTATCTATTGGCGATTTCGTTCCAATTCACATTCCAAGTAATATTCGGCATGCTAATTACATTGCCGGTTGCCAAATTGCATTATCACTTATAGTTTCCGAGATATGGACTATCGATAATTTACACCTTAGGCTCTGCTTCTAACTTGGGCCCAAATTGTAAAATGGTCTTACCTATTGGCGATTTCGTTCCAATTCACATTCCAAGTAATATTCGGCATGCTAATTACATTGCCGGTTGCCAAATTGCATTATCTCTTATAGTTTCCGAGATATGGACTATCGATAATTTACACCTTAGGCTCTGCTTCTAACTTGGGCCCAAATTGTAAAATGGTCTTATCTATTGGCGATTTCGTCCCAATTCACATTCCAAGTGATATTCGGCATGCTAATTACATTGCCGGTTGCGAAATTGCATTATCTCTTATAGTTTCCGAGATATGGACTATCAATAATTTACACCTTAGGCTCTGCTTCTAACTTGGGCCCAAATTGTAAAATGGTCTTATCTATTGGCGATTTCGTTCCAATTCACATTCCAAGTAATATTCGGCATGCTAATTACATTGCCGGTTGCCAAATTGCATTATCTCTTATAGTTTCCGAGATATGGACTATCGATAATTTACACCTTAGGCTCTACTTCTAACTTGGGCCCAAATTGTAAAATGGTCTTATCTATTGGCGATTTAGTTGCAATTCACATTCCAAGTAATATTCGGCATGCTAATTACATTGCCGGTTGCCAAATTGCATTATCTCTTATAGTTTCCGAGATATGGACTATCGATAATTTACACCTTAGGCTCTGCTTCTAACTTGGGCCCAAATTGTAAAATGGTCTTATCTATTGGCGATTTCGTTCCAATTCACATTCCAAGTAATATTCGGCATGCTAATTACATTGCCGGTTGCCAAATTGCATTATCTCTTATAGTTTCCGAGATATGGACTATCGATAATTTACACCTTAGGCTCTGCTTCTAACTTGGGCCCAAATTGTAAAATAGTCTTATCTATTGGCGATTTCGTTCCAATTCACATTCCAAGTAATATTCGGCATGCTAATTACATTGCCGGTTGCCAAATTGAATTATCTCTTATAGTTTCCGAGATATGGACTATCGATAATTTACACCTTAGGCTCTGCTTCTAACTTGGGCCCAAATTGTAAAATGGTCTTACCTATTGGCGATTTCGTTCCAATTCACATTCCAAGTAATATTCGGCATGCTAATTACATTGCCGGTTGCCAAATTGCATTATCTCTTATAGTTTCCGAGATATGGACTATCGATAATTTACACCTTAGGCTCTGCTTCTAACTTGGGCCCAAATTGTAAAATGGTCTTATCTATTGGCGATTTCGTCCCAATTCACATTCCAAGTGATATTCGGCATGCTAATTACATTGCCGGTTGCGAAATTGCATTATCTCTTATAGTTTCCGAGATATGGACTATCCATAATTTACACCTTAGGCTCTGCTTCTAACTTGGGCCCAAATTGTAAAATGGTCTTATCTATTGGCGATTTCGTTCCAATTCACATTCCAAGTAATATTCGGCATGCTAATTACATTGCCGGTTGCCAAATTGCATTATCTCTTATAGTTTCCGAGATATGGACTATCGATAATTTACACCTTAGGCTCTGCTTCTAACTTGGGCCCAAAATGTAAAATGGTCTTATCTATTGGCGATTTAGTTGCAATTCACATTCCAAGTAATATTCGGCATGCTAATTACATTGCCGGTTGCGAAATTGCATTATCTCTTATAGTTTCAGAGATATGGACTATCGATAATTTACACCTTAGGCTCTGCTTCTAACTTGGGCCCAAATTGTAAAATGGTCTTATCTATTGGCAATTTCGTTCCAATTCACATTCCAAGTAATATTCGGCATGCTAATTACATTGCCGGTTGCCAAATTGCATTATCTCTTATAGTTTCCGAGATATGGACTATAGATAATTTACACCTTAGGCTCGGCTTCTAACTTGGGCCCAAATTGTAAAATGGTCTTATCTATTGGCGATTTCGTTCCAATTCACATTCCAAGTAATATTCGGCATGCTAATTACATTGCCGGTTGCCAAATTGCATTATCTCTTATAGTTTCCGAGATATGGACTATCGATAATTTACACCTTAGGCTCTGCTTCTAACTTGGGCCCAAATTGTAAAATGGTCTTATCTATTGGCAATTTAGTTGCAATTCACAATCCAAGTAATATTCGGCATGCTAATTACATTGCCGGTTGCGAAATTGCATTATCTCTTATAGTTTCGGAGATATGGACTATCGATAATTTACACCATAGGCTCTGCTTCTAACTTGGGCCCAAATTGTAAAATGGCCTTATCTATTGGCGATTTCGTTCCAATTCACATTCCAAGTAATATTCGGCATGCTAATTACATTGCCGGTTGCCAAATTGCATTATCTCTTATAGTTTCCGAGATATGGACTATCGATAATTTACACCTTAGGCTCTGCTTCTAACTTGGGCCCAAATTGTAAAATGGTCTTATCTATTGGCGATTTCGTTCCAATTCACATTCCAAGTAATATTCGGCATGCTAATTACATTGCCGGTTGCCAAATTGAATTATCTCTTATAGTTTCCGAGATATGGACTATCGATAATTTACACCTTAGGCTCTGCTTCTAACTTGGGCCCAAATTGTAAAATGGTCTTACCTATTGGCGATTTCGTTCCAATTCACATTCCAAGTAATATTCGGCATGCTAATTACATTGCCGGTTGCCAAATTGCATTATCTCTTATAGTTTCCGAGATATGGACTATCGATAATTTACACCTTAGGCTCTGCTTCTAACTTGGGCCCAAATTGTAAAATGGTCTTATCTATTGGCGATTTCGTTCCAATTCACATTCCAAGTAATATTCGGCATGCTAATTACATTGCCGGTTGCCAAATTGCATTATCTCTTATAGTTTCCGAGATATGGACTATCGATAATTTACACCTTAGGCTCTGCTTCTAACTTGGGCCCAAATTGTAAAATGGTCTTATCTAATGGCGATTTCGTCCCAATTCACATTCCAAGTGATATTCGGCATGCTAATTACATTGCCGGTTGCGAAATTGCATTATCTCTTATAGTTTCCGAGATATGGACTATCAATAATTTACACCTTAGGCTCTGCTTCTAACTTGGGCCCAAATTGTAAAATGGCCTTATCTATTGGCGATTTCGTTCCAATTCACATTCCAAGTAATATTCGGCATGCTAATTACATTGCCGGTTGCCAAATTGCATTATCTCTTATAGTTTCCGAGATATGGACTATCGATAATTTACACCTTAGGCTCTACTTCTAACTTGGGCCCAAATTGTAAAATGGTCTTATCTATTGGCGATTTAGTTGCAATTCACATTCCAAGTAATATTCGGCATGCTAATTACATTGCCGGTTACCAAATTGCATTATCTCTTATAGTTTCCGAGATATGGACTATCGATAATTTACACCTTAGGCTCTGCTTCTAACTTGGGCCCAAATTGTAAAATGGTCTTATCTATTGGCGATTTCGTTCCAATTCACATTCCAAGTAATATTCGGCATGCTAATTACATTGCCGGTTGCCAAATTGCATTATCTCTTATAGTTTCCGAGATATGGACTATCGATAATTTACACCTTAGGCTCTGCTTCTAACTTGGGCCCAAATTGTAAAATAGTCTTATCTATTGGCGATTTCGTTCCAATTCACATTCCAAGTATTATTCGGCATGCTAATTACATTGCCGGTTGCCAAATTGAATTATCTCTTATAGTTTCCGAGATATGGACTATCGATAATTTACACCTTAGGCTCTGCTTCTAACTTGGGCCCAAATTGTAAAATTGTCTTACCTATTGGCGATTTCGTTCCAATTCACATTCCAAGTAATATTCGGCATGCTAATTACATTGCCGGTTGCCAAATTGCATTATCTCTTATAGTTTCCGAGATATGGACTATCGATAATTTACACCTTAGGCTCTGCTTCTAACTTGGGCCCAAATTGTAAAATGGTCTTATCTATTGGCGATTTCGTCCCAATTCACATTCCAAGTGATATTCGGCATGCTAATTACATTGCCGGTTGCGAAATTGCATTATCTCTTATAGTTTCCGAGATATGGACTATCCATAATTTACACCTTAGGCTCTGCTTCTAACTTGGGCCCAAATTGTAAAATGGTCTTATCTATTGGCGATTTCGTTCCAATTCACATTCCAAGTAATATTCGGCATGCTAATTACATTGCCGGTTGCCAAATTGCATTATCTCTTATAGTTTCCGAGATATGGACTATCGATAATTTACACCTTAGGCTCTGCTTCTAACTTGGGCCCAAATTGTAAAATGGTCTTATCTATTGGCGATTTAGTTGCAATTCACATTCCAAGTAATATTCGGCATGCTAATTACATTGCCGGTTGCGAAATTGCATTATCTCTTATAGTTTCAGAGATATGGACTATCGATAATTTACACCTTAGGCTCTGCTTCTAACTTGGGCCCAAATTGTAAAATGGTCTTATCTATTGGCAATTTCGTTCCAATTCACATTCCAAGTAATATTCGGCATGCTAATTACATTGCCGGTTGCCAAATTGCATTATCTCTTATAGTTTCCGAGATATGGACTATAGATAATTTACACCTTAGGCTCTGCTTCTAACTTGGGCCCAAATTGTAAAATGGTCTTATCTATTGGCGATTTCGTTCCAATTCACATTCCAAGTAATATTCGGCATGCTAATTACATTGCCGGTTGCCAAATTGCATTATCTCTTATAGTTTCCGAGATATGGACTATCGATAATTTACACCTTAGGCTCTGCTTCTAACTTGGGCCCAAATTGTAAAATGGTCTTATCTATTGGCGATTTAGTTGCAATTCACAATCCAAGTAATATTCGGCATGCTAATTACATTGCCGGTTGCGAAATTGCATTATCTCTTATAGTTTCGGAGATATGGACTATCGATAATTTACACCATAGGCTCTGCTTCTAACTTGGGCCCAAATTGTAAAATGGCCTTATCTATTGGCGATTTCGTTCCAATTCACATTCCAAGTAATATTCGGCATGCTAATTACATTGCCGGTTGCCAAATTGCATTATCTCTTATAGTTTCCGAGATATGGACTATCGATAATTTACACCTTAGGCTCTGCTTCTAACTTGGGCCCAAATTGTAAAATGGTCTTATCTATTGGCGATTTCGTTCCAATTCACATTCCAAGTAATATTCGGCATGCTAATTACATTGCCGGTTGCCAAATTGAATTATCTCTTATAGTTTCCGAGATATGGACTATCGATAATTTACACCTTAGGCTCTGCTTCTAACTTGGGCCCAAATTGTAAAATGGTCTTACCTATTGGCGATTTCGTTCCAATTCACATTCCAAGTAATATTCGGCATGCTAATTACATTGCCGGTTGCCAAATTGCATTATCTCTTATAGTTTCCGAGATATGGACTATCGATAATTTACACCTTAGGCTCTGCTTCTAACTTGGGCCCAAATTGTAAAATGGTCTTATCTATTGGCGATTTCGTTCCAATTCACATTCCAAGTAATATTCGGCATGCTAATTACATTGCCGGTTGCCAAATTGCATTATCTCTTATAGTTTCCGAGATATGGACTATCGATAATTTACACCTTAGGCTCTGCTTCTAACTTGGGCCCAAATTGTAAAATGGTCTTATCTATTGGCGATTTCGTTCCAATTCACATTCCAAGTGATATTCGGCATGCTAATTACATTGCCGGTTGCGAAATTGCATTATCTCTTATAGTTTCCGAGATATGGACTATCAATAATTTACACCTTAGGCTCTGCTTCTAACTTGGGCCCAAATTGTAAAATGGCCTTATCTATTGGCGATTTCGTTCCAATTCACATTCCAAGTAATATTCGGCATGCTAATTACATTGCCGGTTGCCAAATTGCATTATCTCTTATAGTTTCCGAGATATGGACTATCGATAATTTACACCTTAGGCTCTACTTCTAACTTGGGCCCAAATTGTAAAATGGTCTTATCTATTGGCGATTTCGTTCCAATTCACATTCCAAGTAATATTCGGCATGCTAATTACATTGCCGGTTGCCAAATTGAATTATCTCTTATAGTTTCCGAGATATGGACTATCGATAATTTACACCTTAGGCTCTGCTTCTAACTTGGGCCCAAATTGTAAAATGGTCTTACCTATTGGCGATTTCGTTCCAATTCACATTCCAAGTAATATTCGGCATGCTAATTACATTGCCGGTTGCCAAATTGCATTATCTCTTATAGTTTCCGAGATATGGACTATCGATAATTTACACCTTAGGCTCTGCTTCTAACTTGGGACCAAATTGTAAAATGGTCTTATCTATTGGCGATTTCGTCCCAATTCACATTCCAAGTGTTATTCGGCATGCTAATTACATTGCCGGTTGCGAAATTGCATTATCTCTTATAGTTTCCGAGATATGGACTATCCATAATTTACACCTTAGGCTCTGCTTCTAACTTGGGCCCAAATTGTAAAATGGTCTTATCTATTGGCGATTTCGTTCCAATTCACATTCCAAGTAATATTCGGCATGCTAATTACATTGCCGGTTGCCAAATTGCATTATCTCTTATAGTTTCCGAGATATGGACTATCGATAATTTACACCTTAGGCTCTGCTTCTAACTTGGGCCCAAATTGTAAAATGGTCTTATCTATTGGCGATTTAGTTGCAATTCACATTCCAAGTAATATTCGGCATGCTAATTACATTGCCGGTTGCGAAATTGCATTATCTCTTATAGTTTCAGAGATATGGACTATCGATAATTTACACCTTAGGCTCTGCTTCTAACTTGGGCCCAAATTGTAAAATAGTCTTATCTATTGGCAATTTCGTTCCAATTCACATTCCAAGTAATATTCGGCATGCTAATTACATTGCCGGTTGCCAAATTGCATTATCTCTTATAGTTTCCGAGATATGGACTATAGATAATTTACACCTTAGGCTCTGCTTCTAACTTGGGCCCAAATTGTAAAATGGTCTTATCTATTGGCGATTTCGTTCCAATTCACATTCCAAGTAATATTCGGCATGCTAATTACATTGCCGGTTGCCAAATTGCATTATCTCTTATAGTTTCCGAGATATGGACTATCGATAATTTACACCTTAGGCTCTGCTTCTAACTTGGGCCCAAATTGTAAAATGGTCTTATCTATTGGCGATTTAGTTGCAATTCACAATCCAAGTAATATTCGGCATGCTAATTACATTGCCGGTTGCGAAATTGCATTATCTCTTATAGTTTCGGAGATATGGACTATCGATAATTTACACCATAGGCTCTGCTTCTAACTTGGGCCCAAATTGTAAAATGGCCTTATCTATTGGCGATTTCGTTCCAATTCACATTCCAAGTAATATTCGGCATGCTAATTACATTGCCGGTTGCCAAATTGCATTATCTCTTATAGTTTCCGAGATATGGACTATCGATAATTTACACCTTAGGCTCTGCTTCTAACTTGGGCCCAAATTGTTAAATGGTCTTATCTATTGGCGATTTCGTTCCAATTCACATTCCAAGTAATATTCGGCATGCTAATTACATTGCCGGTTGCCAAATTGAATTATCTCTTATAGTTTCCGAGATATGGACTATCGATAATTTACACCTTAGGCTCTGCTTCTAACTTGGGCCCAAATTGTAAAATGGTCTTACCTATTGGCGATTTCGTTCCAATTCACATTCCAAGTAATATTCGGCATGCTAATTACATTGCCGGTTGCCAAATTGCATTATCTCTTATAGTTTCCGAGATATGGACTATCGATAATTTACACCTTAGGCTCTGCTTCTAACTTGGGCCCAAATTGTAAAATGGTCTTATCTATTGGCGATTTCGTTCCAATTCACATTCCAAGTAATATTCGGCATGCTAATTACATTGCCGGTTGCCAAATTGCATTATCTCTTATAGTTTCCGAGATATGGACTATCGATAATTTACACCTTAGGCTCTGCTTCTAACTTGGGCCCAAATTGTAAAATGGTCTTATCTATTGGCGATTTCGTCCCAATTCACATTCCAAGTGATATTCGGCATGCTAATTACATTGCCGGTTACGAAATTGCGTTATCTCTTATAGTTTCCGAGATATGGACTATCAATAATTTACACCTTAGGCTCTGCTTCTAACTTGGGCCCAAATTGTAAAATGGTCTTATCTATTGGCGATTTCGTTCCAATTCACATTCCAAGTAATATTCGGCATGCTAATTACATTGGCGGTTGCCAAATTGCATTATCTCTTATAGTTTCCGAGATATGGACTATCGATAATTTACACCTTAGGCTCTGCTTCTAACTTGGGCCCAAATTGTAAAATGGTCTTATCTATTGGCGATTTAGTTGCAATTCACATTCCAAGTAATATTCGGCTTGCTAATTACATTGCCGGTTGCCAAATTGCATTATCTCTTATAGTTTCCGAGATATGGACTATCGATAATTTACACCTTAGTCTCTGCTTCTAACTTGGGCCCAAATTGTAAAATGGTTTTATCTATTGGCGATTTCGTTCCAATTCACATTCCAAGTAATATTCGGCATGCTAATTACATTGCCGGTTGCCAAATTGCATTATCTCTTATAGTTTCCGAGATATGGACTATCGATAATTTACACCTTAGGCTCTGCTTCTAACTTGGGCCCAAATTGTAAAATGGTCTTATCTATTGGCGATTTCGTTCCAATTCACATTCCAAGTAATATTCGGCATGCTAATTACATTGCCGGTTGCCAAATTACATTATCTCTTATAGTTTCCGAGATATGGACTATCGATAATTTACACCTTAGGCTCTGCTTCTAACTTGGGCCCAAATTGTAAAATGGTCTTATCTATTGGCGATTTCGTTCCAATTCACACTCCAAGTAATATTCGGCATGCTAATTACATTGCCGGTTGCGAAATTGCATTATCTCTTATAGTTTCCGAGATATGGACTATCGATAATTTACACCTTAGGCTCTGCTTCTAACTTGGGCCCAAATTGTAAAATGGTCTTATCTATTGGCGATTTCGTTCCAATTCACATTCCAAGTAATATTCGGCATGCTAATTACATTGCCGGTTGCCAAATTGCATTATCTCTTATAGTTTCCGAGATATGGACTATCGATAATTTACACCTTAGGCTCTGCTTCTAACTTGGGCCCAAATTGTAAAATGGTCTTATCTATTGGCGATTTCGTTCCAATTCACATTCCAAGTAATATTCGGCATGCTAATTACATTGCCGGTTGCCAAATTGCATTATCTCTTATAGTTTCCGAGATATGGACTATCAATAATTTACACCTTAGGCTCTGCTTCTAACTTGGGCCCAAATTGTAAAATGGCCTTATCTATTGGCGATTTCGTTCCAATTCACATTCCAAGTAATATTCGGCATGCTAATTACATTGCCGGTTGCCAAATTGCATTATCTCTTATAGTTTCCGAGATATGGACTATCGATAATTTACACCTTAGGCTCTGCTTCAGGTTCGTCCATCGATCGATGGACGAACCTCTAACTTGGGCCCAAATTGTAAAATGGTCTTATCTATTGGCGATTTCGATCCAATTCACATTCCAAGTAATATTCGGCATGCTAATTACATTGCCGGTTGCCAAATTGCATTATCTCTTATAGTTTCCGAGATATGGACTATCGATAATTTACACCTTAGGCTCTGCTTCTAACTTGGGCCCAAATTGTAAAATGGTCTTATCTATTGGTGATTTCGTTCCAATTCACATTCCAAGTAATATTCGGCATGCTAATTACATTGCCGGTTGCCAAATTGCATTATCTCTTATAGTTTCCGAGATATGGACTATCGATAATTTACACAATAGGCTCTGCTTCTAACTTGGGCCCAAATTGTAAAATGGTCTTATCTATTGGCGATTTCGTTCCAATTCACATTCCAAGTAATATTCGGCATGCTAATTACATTGCCGGTCGCCAAATTGCATTATCTCTTATAGTTTCCGAGATATGGACTATCGATAATTTACACCTTAGGCTCTGCTTCTCTAACTTGGGCCCAAATTGTAAAATGGTCTTATCTATTGGCGATTTCGTTCCAATTCACACTCCAAGTAATATTCGGCATGCTAATTACATTGCCGGTTGCCAAATTGCATTATCTCTTATAGTTTCCGAGATATGGACTATCGATAATTTACACCTTAGGCTCTGCTTCTAACTTGGGCCCAAATTGTAAAATGGTCTTATCTATTGGCGATTTCGTTCCAATTCACATTCCAAGTAATATTCGGCATGCTAATTACATTGCCGGTTGCCAAATTGCATTATCTCTTATAGTTTCCGAGATATGGACTATCGATAATTTACACCATAGGCTCTGCTTCTAACTTGGGCCCAAATTGTAAAATGGTCTTATCTATTGGCGATTTCGTTCCAATTCACATTCCATGTAATATTCGGCATGCTAATTACATTGCCGGTCGCCAAATTGCATTATCTCTTATAGTTTCCGAGATATGGACTATCGATAATTTACACCTTAGGCTCTGCTTCTAACTTGCTCCCAAATTGTAAAATGGTCTTATCTATTGGCGATTTCGTTCCAATTCACATTCCAAGTAATATTCGGCATGCTAATTACATTGCCGGTTGCCAAATTGCATTATCTCTTATAGTTTCCGAGATATGGACTATCGATAATTTACACCTTAGGCTCTGCTTCTAACTTGGGCCCAAATTGTAAAATGGTCTTATCTATTGGCGATTTCGTTCCAATTCACATTCCAAGTAATATTCGGCATGCTAATTACATTGCCGGTTGCCAAATTGAATTATCTCTTATAGTTTCCGAGATATGGACTATCGATAATTTACACCTTAGGCTCTGCTTCTAACTTGGGCCCAAATTGTAAAATGTTCTTATCTATTGGCGATTTCGTTCCAATTCACATTCCAAGTAATATTCGGCATGCTAATTACATTGCCGGTTGCCAAATTGCATTATCTCTTATAGTTTCCGAGATATGGACTATCGATAATTTACACCTTAGGCTCTGCTTCTAACTTGGGCCCAAATTGTAAAATGGTCTTATCTATTGGCGATTTCGTTCCAATTCACATTCCAAGTAATATTCGGCATGCTAATTACATTGCCGGTTGCCAAATTGAATTATCTCTTATAGTTTCCGAGATATGGACTATCGATAATTTACACCTTAGGCTCTGCTTCTAACTTGGGCCCAAATTGTAAAATGGTCTTATCTATTGGCGATTTCGTTCCAATTCACATTCCAAGTAATATTGGGCATGCTAATTACATTGCCGGTTGCCAAATTGCATTATCTCTTATAGTTTCCGAGATATGGACTATCGATAATTTACACCATAGGCTCTGCTTCTAACTTGGGCCCAAATTGTAAAATGGTCTTATCTATTGGCGATTTCGTTCCAATTCACATTCCAAGTAATATTCGGCATGCTAATTACATTGCCGGTTGCCAAATTGAATTATCTCTTATAGTTTCCGAGATATGGACTATCGATAATTTACACCTTAGGCTCTGCTTCTAACTTGGGCCCAAATTGTAAAATGGTCTTATCTATTGGCGATTTCGTTCCAATTCACATTCCAAGTAATATTGGGCATGCTAATTACATTGCCGGTTGCCAAATTGCATTATCTCTTATAGTTTCCGAGATATGGACTATCGATAATTTACACCATAGGCTCTGCTTCTAACTTGGGCCCAAATTGTAAAATGGTCTTACCTATTGGCGATTTCGTTCCAATTCACATTCCAAGTAATATTCGGCATGCTAATTACATTGCCGGTTGCCAAATTGCATTATCTCTTATAGTTTCCGAGATATGGACTATCGATAATTTACACCATAGGCTCTGCTTCTAACTTGAGCCCAAATTGTAAAATGGTCTTACCTATTGGCGATTTCGTTCCAATTCACATTCCAAGTAATATTCGGCATGCTAATTACATTGCCGGTTGCCAAATTGCATTATCTCTTATAGTTTCCGAGATATGGACTATCGATAATTTACACCTTAGGCTCTGCTTCTAACTTGGGCCCAAATTGTAAAATGGTCTTATCTATTGGCGATTTCGTTCCAATTCACATTCCAAGTAATATTCGGCATGCTAATTACATTGCTGGTTGCCAAATTGCATTATCTCTTATAGTTTCCGAGATATGGACTATCGATAATTTACACCTTAGGCTCTGCTTCTAACTTGGCCCAAATTGTAAAATGGTCTTATCTATTGGCGATTTCGTTCCAATTCACATTCCAAGTAATATTCGGCATGCTAATTACATTGCCGGTTGCCAAATTTCATTATCTCTTATAGTTTCCGAGATATGGACTATCGATAATTTACACCTTAGGCTCTGCTTCTAACTTGGGCCCAAATTGTAAAATGGTCTTATCTATTGGCGATTTCGTTCCAATTCACATTCCAAGTAATATTCGGCATGCTAATTACATTGCCGGTTGCGAAATTGCATTATCTCTTATAGTTTCCGAGATATGGACTATCGATAATTTACACCTTAGGCTCTGCTTCTAACTTGGGCCCAAATTGTAAAATGGTCTTATCTATTGGCGATTTCGTCCCAATTCACATTCCAAGTGATATTCGGCATGCTAATTACATTGCCGGTTGCGAAATTGCATTATCTCTTATAGTTTCCGAGATATGGACTATCAATAATTTACACCTTAGGCTCTGCTTCTAACTTGGGCCCAAATTGTAAAATGGTCTTATCTATTGGCGATTTCGTTCCAATTCACACTCCAAGTAATATTCGGCATGCTAATTACATTGCCGGTTGCGAAATTGCATTATCTCTTATAGTTTCCGAGATATGGACTATCGATAATTTACACCTTAGGCTCTGCTTCTAACTTGGGCCCAAATTGTAAAATGGTCTTATCTATTGGCGATTTCGTTCCAATTCACATTCCAAGTAATATTCGGTATGCTAATTACATTGCCGGTTGCCAAATTGCATTATCTCTTATAGTTTCCGAGATATGGACTATCGATAATTTACACCTTAGGCTCTGCTTCTAACTTGGGCCCAAATTGTAAAATGGTCTTATATATTGGCGATTTCGTTCCAATTCACATTCCAAGTAATATTCGGCATGCTAATTACATTGCCGGTTGCCAAATTGCATTATCTCTTATAGTTTCCGAGATATGGACTATCGATAATTTACACCTTAGGCTCTGCTTCTAACTTGGGCCCAAATTGTAAAATGGTCTTATCTATTGGCGATTTCGTCCCAATTCACATTCCAAGTGATACTCGGCATGCTAATTACATTGCCGGTTGCGAAATTGCATTATCTCTTATAGTTTCCGAGATATGGACTATCAATAATTTACACCTTAGGCTCTGCTTCTAACTTGGGCCCAAATTGTAAAATGGTCTTATCTATTGGCGATTTCGTTCCAATTCACATTCCAAGTAATATTCGGCATGCTAATTACATTGCCGGTTGCCAAATTGCATTATCTCTTATAGTTTCCGAGATATGGACTATCGATAATTTACACCTTAGGCTCTGCTTCTAACTTGGGCCCAAATTGTAAAATGGTCTTATCTATTGGCGATTTCGTTCCAATTCACATTCCAAGTAATATTCGGCATGCTAATTACATTGCCGGTTGCCAAATTGCATTATCTCTTATAGTTTCCGAGATATGGACTATCGATAATTTACACCTTAGGCTCTGCTTCTAACTTGCTCCCAAATTGTAAAATGGTCTTATCTATTGGCGATTTCGTTCCAATTCACATTCCAAGTAATATTCGGCATGCTAATTACATTGCCGGTTGCCAAATTGCATTATCTCTTATAGTTTCCGAGATATGGACTATCGATAATTTACACCTTAGGCTCTGCTTCTAACTTGGGCCCAAATTGTAAAATGGTCTTACCTATTGGCGATTTCGTTCCAATTCACATTCCAAGTAATATTCGGCATGCTAATTACATTGCCGGTTGCCAAATTGCATTATCTCTTATAGTTTCCGAGATATGGACTATCGATAATTTACACCTTAGGCTCTGCTTCTAACTTGGGCCCAAATTGTAAAATGGTCTTATCTATTGGCGATTTCGTCCCAATTCACATTCCAAGTGATATTCGGCATGCTAATTACATTGCCGGTTGCGAAATTGCATTATCTCTTATAGTTTCCGAGATATGGACTATCAATAATTTACACCTTAGGCTCTGCTTCTAACTTGGGCCCAAATTGTAAAATGGTCTTATCTATTGGCGATTTCGTTCCAATTCACATTCCAAGTAATATTCGGCATGCTAATTACATTGCCGGTTGCCAAATTGCATTATCTCTTATAGTTTCCGAGATATGGACTATCGATAATTTACACCTTAGGCTCTGCTTCTAACTTGGGCCCAAATTGTAAAATAGTCTTATCTATTGGCGATTTCGTTCCAATTCACATTCCAAGTAATATTCGGCATGCTAATTACATTGCCGGTTGCCAAATTGAATTATCTCTTATAGTTTCCGAGATATGGACTATCGATAATTTACACCTTAGGCTCTGCTTCTAACTTGGGCCCAAATTGTAAAATGGTCTTATCTATTGGCGATTTCGTTCCAATTCACATTCCAAGTAATATTCGGCATGCTAATTACATTGCCGGTTGCCAAATTGCATTTTCTCTTATAGTTTCCGAGATATGGACTATCGATAATTTACACCTTAGGCTCTGCTTCTAACTTGCTCCCAAATTGTAAAATGGTCTTATCTATTGGCGATTTCGTCCCAATTCACATTCCAAGTAATATTCGGCATGCTAATTACATTGCCGGTTGCCAAATTGCATTATCTCTTATAGTTTCCGAGATATGGACTATCGATAATTTACACCTTAGGCTCTGCTTCTAACTTGGGCCCAAATTGTAAAATGGTCTTACCTATTGGCGATTTCGTTCCAATTCACATTCCAAGTAATATTCGGCATGCTAATTACATTGCCGGTTGCCAAATTGCATTATCTCTTATAGTTTCCGAGATATGGACTATCGATAATTTACACCTTAGGCTCTGCTTCTAACTTGGGCCCAAATTGTAAAATGGTCTTATCTATTGGCGATTTCGTTCCAATTCACATTCCAAGTAATATTCGGCATGCTAATTACATTGCCGGTTGCCAAATTGCATTATCTCTTATAGTTTCCGAGCTATGGACTATCGATAATTTACACCTTAGGCTCTGCTTCTAACTTGGGCCCAAATTGTAAAATGGTCTTATCTATTGGCGATTTCGTCCCAATTCACATTCCAAGTGATATTCGGCATGCTAATTACATTGCCGGTTGCGAAATTGCATTATCTCTTATAGTTTCCGAGATATGGACTATCAATAATTTACACCTTAGGCTCTGCTTCTAACTTGGGCCCAAATTGTAAAATGGTCTTATCTATTGGCGATTTCGTTCCAATTCACATTCCAAGTAATATTCGGCATGCTAATTACATTGCCGGTTGCCAAATTGCATTATCTCTTATAGTTTCCGAGATATGGACTATCGATAATTTACACCTTAGGCTCTGCTTCTAACTTGGGCCCAAATTGTAAAATGGTCTTATCTATTGGCGATTTAGTTGCAATTCACATTCCAAGTAATATTCGGCATGCTAATTACATTGCCGGTTGCCAAATTGCATTATCTCTTATAGTTTCCGAGATATGGACTATCGATTATTTACACCTTAGGCTCTGCTTCTAACTTGGGCCCAAATTGTAAAATGGTCTTATCTATTGGCGATTTCGTTCCAATTCACATTCCAAGTAATATTCGGCATGCTAATTACATTGCCGGTTGCCAAATTGCATTATCTCTTATAGTTTCCGAGATATGGACTATCGATAATTTACACCTTAGGCTCTGCTTCTAACTTGGGCCCAAATTGTAAAATAGTCTTATCTATTGGCGATTTCGTTCCAATTCACATTCCAAGTAATATTCGGCTTGCTAATTACATTGCCGGTTGCCAAATTGAATTATCTCTTATAGTTTCCGAGATATGGACTATCGATAATTTACACCTTAGGCTCTGCTTCTAACTTGGGCCCAAATTGTAAAATGGTCTTATCTATTGGCGATTTCGTCCCAATTCACATTCCAAGTGATATTCGGCATGCTAATTACATTGCCGGTTGCGAAATTGCATTATCTCTTATAGTTTCCGAGATATGGACTACCCATAATTTACACCTTAGGCTCTGCTTCTAACTTGGGCCCAAATTGTAAAATGGTCTTATCTATTGGCGATTTCGTCCCAATTCACATTCCAAGTGATATTCGGCATGCTAATTACATTGCCGGTTGCGAAATTGCATTATCTCTTATAGTTTCCGAGATATGGACTATCCATAATTTACACCTTAGGCTCTGCTTCTAACTTGGGCCCAAATTGTAAAATGGTCTTATCTATTGGCGATTTCGTTCCAATTCACATTCCAAGTAATATTCGGCATGCTAATTACATTGCCGGTTGCCAAATTGCATTATCTCTTATAGTTTCCGAGATATGGACTATCGATAATTTACACCTTAGGCTCTGCTTCTAACTTGGGCCCAAATTGTAAAATGGTCTTATCTATTAGCGATTAAGTTGCAATTCACATTCCAAGTAATATTCGGCATGCTAATTACATTGCCGGTTGCGAAATTGCATTATCTCTTATAGTTTCAGAGATATGGACTATCGATAATTTACACCTTAGGCTCTGCTTCTAACTTGGGCCCAAATTGTAAAATGGTCTTATCTATTGGCAATTTCGTTCCAATTCACATTCCAAGTAATATTCGGCATGCTAATTACATTGCCGGTTGCCAAATTGCATTATCTCTTATAGTTTCCGAGATATGGACTATAGATAATTTACACCTTAGGCTCTCCTTCTAACTTGGGCCCAAATTGTAAAATGGTCTTATCTATTGGCGATTTCGTTCCAATTCACATTCCAAGTAATATTCGGCATGCTAATTACATTGCCGGTTGCGAAATTGCATTATCTCTTATAGTTTCGGAGATATGGACTATCGATAATTTACACCATAGGCTCTGCTTCTAACTTGGGCCCAAATTGTAAAATGGCCTTATCTATTGGCGATTTCGTTCCAATTCACATTCCAAGTAATATTCGGCATGCTAATTACATTGCCGGTTGCCAAATTGCATTATCTCTTATAGTTTCCGAGATATGGACTATCGATAATTTACACCTTAGGCTCTGCTTCTAACTTGGGCCCAAATTGTAAAATGGTCTTATCTATTGGCGATTTCGTTCCAATTCACATTCCAAGTAATATTCGGCATGCTAATTACATTGCCGGTTGCGAAATTGCATTATCTCTTATAGTTTTAGAGATATGGACTATCGATAATTTACACCTTAGGCTCTGCTTCTAACTTGGGCCCAAATTGTAAAATGGTCTTATCTATTGGCAATTTCGTTCCAATTCACATTCCAAGTAATATTCGGCATGCTAATTACATTGCCGGTTGCGAAATTGCGTTATCTCTTATAGTTTCCGAGATATGAACTATCAATAATTTACACCTTAGGCTCTGCTTCTAACTTGGGCCCAAATTGTAAAATGGTCTTATCTATTGGCGATTTCGTTCCAATTCACATTCCAAGTAATATTCGGCATGCTAATTACATTGCCGGTTGCCAAATTGCATTATCTCTTATAGTTTCCGAGATATGGACTATCGATAATTTACACCTTAGGCTCTGCTTCTAACTTGGGCCCAAATTGTAAAATGGTCTTATCTATTGGCGATTTCGTTCCAATTCACATTCCAAGTAATATTCGGCATGCTAATTACATTGCCGGTTGCCAAATTGAATTATCTCTTATAGTTTCCGAGATATGGACTATCGATAATTTACACCTTAGGCTCTGCTTCTAACTTGGGCCCAAATTGTAAAATGGTCTTATCTATTGGCGATTTCGTTCCAATTCACATTCCAAGTAATATTCGGCATGCTAATTACATTACCGGTTGCCAAATTGCATTATCTCTTATAGTTTCCGAGATATGGACTATCGATAATTTACACCTTAGGCTCTGCTTCTAACTTGCTCCCAAATTGTAAAATGGTCTTATCTATTGGCGATTTCGTTCCAATTCACATTCCAAGTAATATTCGGCATGCTAATTACATTGCCGGTTGCCAAATTGCATTATCTCTTATAGTTTCCGAGATATGGACTATCGATAATTTACACCTTAGGCTCTGCTTCTAACTTGGGCCCAAATTGTAAAATGGTCTTACCTATTGGCGATTTCGTTCCAATTCACATTCCAAGTAATATTCGGCATGCTAATTACATTGCCGGTTGCCAAATTGCATTATCTCTTATAGTTTCCGAGATATGGACTATCGATAATTTACACCTTAGGCTCTGCTTCTAACTTGGACCCAAATTGTAAAATGGTCTTATCTATTGGCGATTTCGTCCCAATTCACATTCCAAGTGATTTTCGGCATGCTAATTACATTGCCGGTTGCGAAATTGCATTATCTCTTATAGTTTCCGAGATATGGACTATCAATAATTTACACCTTAGGCTCTGCTTCTAACTTGGGCCCAAATTGTAAAATGGTCTTATCTATTGGCGATTTCGTTCCAATTCACATTCCAAGTAATATTCGGCATGCTAATTACATTGCCGGTTGCCAAATTGCATTATCTCTTATAGTTTCCGAGATATGGACTATCGATAATTTACACCTTAGGCTCTGCTTCTAACTTGGGCCCAAATTGTAAAATAGTCTTATCTATTGGCGATTTCGTTCCAATTCACATTCCAAGTAATATTCGGCATGCTAATTACATTGCCGGTTGCCAAATTGAATTATCTCTTATAGTTTCCGAGATATGGACTATCGATAATTTACACCTTAGGCTCTGCTTCTAACTTGGGCCCAAATTGTAAAATGGTCTTATCTATTGGCGATTTCGTTCCAATTCACATTCCAAGTAATATTCGGCATGCTAATTACATTGCCGGTTGCCAAATTGCATTATCTCTTATAGTTTCCGAGATATGGACTATCGATAATTTACACCTTAGGCTCTGCTTCTAACTTGCTCCCAAATTGTAAAATGGTCTTATCTATTGGCGATTTCGTCCCAATTCACATTCCAAGTAATATTCGGCATGCTAATTACATTGCCGGTTGCCAAATTGCATTATCTCTTATAGTTTCCGAGATATGGACTATCGATAATTTACACCTTAGGCTCTGCTTCTAACTTGGGCCCAAATTGTAAAATGGTCTTACCTATTGGCGATTTCGTTCCAATTTACATTCCAAGTAATATTCGGCATGCTAATTACATTGCCGGTTGCCAAATTGCATTATCTCTTATAGTTTCCGAGATATGGACTATCGATAATTTACACCTTAGGCTCTGCTTCTAACTTGGGCCCAAATTGTAAAATGGTCTTATCTATTGGCGAATTCGTTCCAATTCACATTCCAAGTAATATTCGGCATGCTAATTACATTGCCGGTTGCCAAATTGCATTATCTCTTATAGTTTCCGAGCTATGGACTATCGATAATTTACACCTTAGGCTCTGCTTCTAACTTGGGCCCAAATTGTAAAATGGTCTTATCTATTGGCGATTTCGTCCCAATTCACATTCCAAGTGATATTCGGCATGCTAATTACATTGCCGGTTGCGAAATTGCATTATCTCTTATAGTTTCCGAGATATGGACTATCAATAATTTACACCTTAGGCTCTGCTTCTAACTTGGGCCCAAATTGTAAAATGGTCTTATCTATTGGCGATTTCGTTCCAATTCACATTCCAAGTAATATTCGGCATGCTAATTACATTGCCGGTTGCCAAATTGCATTATCTCTTATAGTTTCCGAGATATGGACTATCGATAATTTACACCTTAGGCTCTGCTTCTAACTTGGGCCCAAATTGTAAAATGGTCTTATCTATTGGCGATTTAGTTGCAATTCACATTCCAAGTAATATTCGGCATGCTAATTACATTGCCGGTTGCCAAATTGCATTATCTCTTATAGTTTCCGAGATATGGACTATCGATAATTTACACCTTAGGCTCTGCTTCTAACTTGGGCCCAAATTGTAAAATGGTCTTATCTATTGGCGATTTCGTTCCAATTCACATTCCAAGTAATATTCGGCATGCTAATTACATTGCCGGTTGCCAAATTGCATTATCTCTTATAGTTTCCGAGATATGGACTATCGATAATTTACACCTTAGGCTCTGCTTCTAACTTGGGCCCAAATTGTAAAATAGTCTTATCTATTGGCGATTTCGTTCCAATTCACATTCCAAGTAATATTCGGCTTGCTAATTACATTGCCGGTTGCCAAATTGAATTATCTCTTATAGTTTCCGAGATATGGACTATCGATAATTTACACCTTAGGCTCTGCTTCTAACTTGGGCCCAAATTGTAAAATGGTCTTACCTATTGGCGATTTCGTTCCAATTCACATTCCAAGTAATATTCGGCATGCTAATTACATTGCCGGTTGCCAAATTGCATTATCTCTTATAGTTTCCGAGATATGGACTATCGATAATTTACACCTTAGGCTCTGCTTCTAACTTGGGCCCAAATTGTAAAATGGTCTTATCTATTGGCGATTTCGTCCCAATTCACATTCCAAGTGATATTCGGCATGCTAATTACATTGCCGGTTGCGAAATTGCATTATCTCTTATAGTTTCCGAGATATGGACTATCCATAATTTACACCTTAGGCTCTGCTTCTAACTTGGGCCCAAATTGTAAAATGGTCTTATCTATTGGCGATTTCGTCCCAATTCACATTCCAAGTGATATTCGGCATGCTAATTACATTGCCGGTTGCGAAATTGCATTATCTCTTATAGTTTCCGAGATATGGACTATCCATAATTTACACCTTAGGCTCTGCTTCTAACTTGGGCCCAAATTGTAAAATGGTCTTATCTATTGGCGATTTCGTTCCAATTCACATTCCAAGTAATATTCGGCATGCTAATTACATTGCCGGTTGCCAAATTGCATTATCTCTTATAGTTTCCGAGATATGGACTATCGATAATTTACACCTTAGGCTCTGCTTCTAACTTGGGCCCAAATTGTAAAATGGTCTTATCTATTAGCGATTAAGTTGCAATTCACATTCCAAGTAATATTCGGCATGCTAATTACATTGCCGGTTGCGAAATTGCATTATCTCTTATAGTTTCAGAGATATGGACTATCGATAATTTACACCTTAGGCTCTGCTTCTAACTTGGGCCCAAATTGTAAAATGGTCTTATCTATTGGCAATTTCGTTCCAATTCACATTCCAAGTAATATTCGGCATGCTAATTACATTGCCGGTTGCCAAATTGCATTATCTCTTATAGTTTCCGAGATATGGACTATAGATAATTTACACCTTAGGCTCTGCTTCTAACTTGGGCCCAAATTGTAAAATGGTCTTATCTATTGGCGATTTCGTTCCAATTCACATTCCAAGTAATATTCGGCATGCTAATTACATTGCCGGTTGCCAAATTGCATTATCTCTTATAGTTTCCGAGATATGGACTATCGATAATTTACACCTTAGGCTCTGCTTCTAACTTGGGCCCAAATTGTAAAATGGTCTTATCTATTGGCGATTTAGTTGCAATTCACATTCCAAGTAATATTCGGCATGCTAATTACATTGCCGGTTGCGAAATTGCATTATCTCTTATAGTTTCGGAGATATGGACTATCGATAATTTACACCATAGGCTCTGCTTCTAACTTGGGCCCAAATTGTAAAATGGCCTTATCTATTGGCGATTTCGTTCCAATTCACATTCCAAGTAATATTCGGCATGCTAATTACATTGCCGGTTGCCAAATTGCATTATCTCTTATAGTTTCCGAGATATGGACTATCGATAATTTACACCTTAGGCTCTGCTTCTAACTTGGGCCCAAATTGTAAAATGGTCTTATCTATTGGCGATTTCGTTCCAATTCACATTCCAAGTAATATTCGGCATGCTAATTACATTGCCGGTTGCGAAATTGCATTATCTCTTATAGTTTCAGAGATATGGACTATCGATAATTTACACCTTAGGCTCTGCTTCTAACTTGGACCCAAATTGTAAAATGGTCTTATCTATTGGCAATTTCGTTCCAATTCACATTCCAAGTAATATTCGGCATGCTAATTACATTGCCGGTTGCCAAATTGCATTATCTCTTATAGTTTCCGAGATATGGACTATAGATAATTTACACCTTAGGCTCTGCTTCTAACTTGGGCCCAAATTGTAAAATGGTCTTATCTATTGGCGATTTCGTTCCAATTCACATTCCAAGTAATATTCGGCATGCTAATTACATTGCCGGTTGCCAAATTGCATTATCTCTTATAGTTTCCGAGATATGGACTATCGATAATTTACACCTTAGGCTCTGCTTCTAACTTGGGCCCAAATTGTAAAATGGTCTTATCTATTGGCGATTTAGTTGCAATTCACATTCCAAGTAATATTCGGCATGCTAATTACATTGCCGGTTGCCAAATTGCATTATCTCTTATAGTTTCCGAGATATGGACTATAGATAATTTACACCTTAGGCTCTGCTTCTAACTTGGGCCCAAATTGTAAAATGGTCTTATCTATTGGCGATTTCGTTCCAATTCACATTCCAAGTAATATTCGGCATGCTAATTACATTGCCGGTTGCCAAATTGCATTATCTCTTATAGTTTCCGAGATATGGACTATCGATAATTTACACCTTAGGCTCTGCTTCTAACTTGGGCCCAAATTGTAAAATGGTCTTATCTATTGGCGATTTCGTCCCAATTCACATTCCAAGTGATATTCGGCATGCTAATTACATTGCCGGTTGCGAAATTGCATTATCTCTTATAGTTTCCGAGATATGGACTATCCATAATTTACACCTTAGGCTCTGCTTCTAACTTGGGCCCAAATTGTAAAATGGTCTTATCTATTGGCGATTTCGTCCCAATTCACATTCCAAGTGATATTCGGCATGCTAATTACATTGCCGGTTGCGAAATTGCATTATCTCTTATAGTTTCCGAGATATGGACTATCCATAATTTACACCTTAGGCTCTGCTTCTAACTTGGGCCCAAATTGTAAAATGGTCTTATCTATTGGCGATTTCGTTCCAATTCACATTCCAAGTAATATTCGGCATGCTAATTACATTGCCGGTTGCCAAATTGCATTATCTCTTATAGTTTCCGAGATATGGACTATCGATAATTTACACCTTAGGCTCTGCTTCTAACTTGGGCCCAAATTGTAAAATGGTCTTATCTATTAGCGATTAAGTTGCAATTCACATTCCAAGTAATATTCGGCATGCTAATTACATTGCCGGTTGCGAAATTGCATTATCTCTTATAGTTTCAGAGATATGGACTATCGATAATTTACACCTTAGGCTCTGCTTCTAACTTGGGCCCAAATTGTAAAATGGTCTTATCTATTGGCAATTTCGTTCCAATTCACATTCCAAGTAATATTCGGCATGCTAATTACATTGCCGGTTGCCAAATTGCATTATCTCTTATAGTTTCCGAGATATGGACTATAGATAATTTACACCTTAGGCTCTGCTTCTAACTTGGGCCCAAATTGTAAAATGGTCTTATCTATTGGCGATTTCGTTCCAATTCACATTCCAAGTAATATTCGGCATGCTAATTACATTGCCGGTTGCCAAATTGCATTATCTCTTATAGTTTCCGAGATATGGACTATCGATAATTTACACCTTAGGCTCTGCTTCTAACTTGGGCCCAAATTGTAAAATGGTCTTATCTATTGGCGATTTAGTTGCAATTCACATTCCAAGTAATATTCGGCATGCTAATTACATTGCCGGTTGCGAAATTGCATTATCTCTTATAGTTTCGGAGATATGGACTATCGATAATTTACACCATAGGCTCTGCTTCTAACTTGGGCCCAAATTGTAAAATGGCCTTATCTATTGGCGATTTCGTTCCAATTCACATTCCAAGTAATATTCGGCATGCTAATTACATTGCCGGTTGCCAAATTGCATTATCTCTTATAGTTTCCGAGATATGGACTATCGATAATTTACACCTTAGGCTCTGCTTCTAACTTGGGCCCAAATTGTAAAATGGTCTTATCTATTGGCGATTTCGTTCCAATTCACATTCCAAGTAATATTCGGCATGCTAATTACATTGCCGGTTGCGAAATTGCATTATCTCTTATAGTTTCAGAGATATGGACTATCGATAATTTACACCTTAGGCTCTGCTTCTAACTTGGACCCAAATTGTAAAATGGTCTTATCTATTGGCAATTTCGTTCCAATTCACATTCCAAGTAATATTCGGCATGCTAATTACATTGCCGGTTGCCAAATTGCATTATCTCTTATAGTTTCCGAGATATGGACTATAGATAATTTACACCTTAGGCTCTGCTTCTAACTTGGGCCCAAATTGTAAAATGGTCTTATCTATTGGCGATTTCGTTCCAATTCACATTCCAAGTAATATTCGGCATGCTAATTACATTGCCGGTTGCCAAATTGCATTATCTCTTATAGTTTCCGAGATATGGACTATCGATAATTTACACCTTAGGCTCTGCTTCTAACTTGGGCCCAAATTGTAAAATGGTCTTATCTATTGGCGATTTAGTTGCAATTCACATTCCAAGTAATATTCGGCATGCTAATTACATTGCCGGTTGCGAAATTGCATTATCTCTTATAGTTTCGGAGATATGGACTATCGATAATTTACACCTTAGGCTCTGCTTCTAACTTGGGCCCAAATTGTAAAATGGTCTTATCTATTGGCGATTTCGTCCCAATTCACATTCCAAGTGATATTCGGCATGCTAATTACATTGCCGGTTGCGAAATTGCATTATCTCTTATAGTTTCCGAGATATGGACTATCCATAATTTACACCTTAGGCTCTGCTTCTAACTTGGGCCCAAATTGTAAAATGGTCTTATCTATTGGCGATTTCGTCCCAATTCACATTCCAAGTGATATTCGGCATGCTAATTACATTGCCGGTTGCGAAATTGCATTATCTCTTATAGTTTCCGAGATATGGACTATCCATAATTTACACCTTAGGCTCTGCTTCTAACTTGGGCCCAAATTGTAAAATGGTCTTATCTATTGGCGATTTCGTTCCAATTCACATTCCAAGTAATATTCGGCATGCTAATTACATTGCCGGTTGCCAAATTGCATTATCTCTTATAGTTTCCGAGATATGGACTATCGATAATTTACACCTTAGGCTCTGCTTCTAACTTGGGCCCAAATTGTAAAATGGTCTTATCTATTAGCGATTAAGTTGCAATTCACATTCCAAGTAATATTCGGCATGCTAATTACATTGCCGGTTGCGAAATTGCATTATCTCTTATAGTTTCAGAGATATGGACTATCGATAATTTACACCTTAGGCTCTGCTTCTAACTTGGGCCCAAATTGTAAAATGGTCTTATCTATTGGCAATTTCGTTCCAATTCACATTCCAAGTAATATTCGGCATGCTAATTACATTGCCGGTTGCCAAATTGCATTATCTCTTATAGTTTCCGAGATATGGACTATAGATAATTTACACCTTAGGCTCTCCTTCTAACTTGGGCCCAAATTGTAAAATGGTCTTATCTATTGGCGATTTCGTTCCAATTCACATTCCAAGTAATATTCGGCATGCTAATTACATTGCCGGTTGCGAAATTGCATTATCTCTTATAGTTTCGGAGATATGGACTATCGATAATTTACACCATAGGCTCTGCTTCTAACTTGGGCCCAAATTGTAAAATGGCCTTATCTATTGGCGATTTCGTTCCAATTCACATTCCAAGTAATATTCGGCATGCTAATTACATTGCCGGTTGCCAAATTGCATTATCTCTTATAGTTTCCGAGATATGGACTATCGATAATTTACACCTTAGGCTCTGCTTCTAACTTGGGCCCAAATTGTAAAATGGTCTTATCTATTGGCGATTTCGTTCCAATTCACATTCCAAGTAATATTCGGCATGCTAATTACATTGCCGGTTGCGAAATTGCATTATCTCTTATAGTTTTAGAGATATGGACTATCGATAATTTACACCTTAGGCTCTGCTTCTAACTTGGGCCCAAATTGTAAAATGGTCTTATCTATTGGCAATTTCGTTCCAATTCACATTCCAAGTAATATTCGGCATGCTAATTACATTGCCGGTTGCGAAATTGCGTTATCTCTTATAGTTTCCGAGATATGAACTATCAATAATTTACACCTTAGGCTCTGCTTCTAACTTGGGCCCAAATTGTAAAATGGTCTTATCTATTGGCGATTTCGTTCCAATTCACATTCCAAGTAATATTCGGCATGCTAATTACATTGCCGGTTGCCAAATTGCATTATCTCTTATAGTTTCCGAGATATGGACTATCGATAATTTACACCTTAGGCTCTGCTTCTAACTTGGGCCCAAATTGTAAAATGGTCTTATCTATTGGCGATTTCGTTCCAATTCACATTCCAAGTAATATTCGGCATGCTAATTACATTGCCGGTTGCCAAATTGAATTATCTCTTATAGTTTCCGAGATATGGACTATCGATAATTTACACCTTAGGCTCTGCTTCTAACTTGGGCCCAAATTGTAAAATGGTCTTATCTATTGGCGATTTCGTTCCAATTCACATTCCAAGTAATATTCGGCATGCTAATTACATTACCGGTTGCCAAATTGCATTATCTCTTATAGTTTCCGAGATATGGACTATCGATAATTTACACCTTAGGCTCTGCTTCTAACTTGCTCCCAAATTGTAAAATGGTCTTATCTATTGGCGATTTCGTTCCAATTCACATTCCAAGTAATATTCGGCATGCTAATTACATTGCCGGTTGCCAAATTGCATTATCTCTTATAGTTTCCGAGATATGGACTATCGATAATTTACACCTTAGGCTCTGCTTCTAACTTGGGCCCAAATTGTAAAATGGTCTTACCTATTGGCGATTTCGTTCCAATTCACATTCCAAGTAATATTCGGCATGCTAATTACATTGCCGGTTGCCAAATTGCATTATCTCTTATAGTTTCCGAGATATGGACTATCGATAATTTACACCTTAGGCTCTGCTTCTAACTTGGACCCAAATTGTAAAATGGTCTTATCTATTGGCGATTTCGTCCCAATTCACATTCCAAGTGATTTTCGGCATGCTAATTACATTGCCGGTTGCGAAATTGCATTATCTCTTATAGTTTCCGAGATATGGACTATCAATAATTTACACCTTAGGCTCTGCTTCTAACTTGGGCCCAAATTGTAAAATGGTCTTATCTATTGGCGATTTCGTTCCAATTCACATTCCAAGTAATATTCGGCATGCTAATTACATTGCCGGTTGCCAAATTGCATTATCTCTTATAGTTTCCGAGATATGGACTATCGATAATTTACACCTTAGGCTCTGCTTCTAACTTGGGCCCAAATTGTAAAATAGTCTTATCTATTGGCGATTTCGTTCCAATTCACATTCCAAGTAATATTCGGCATGCTAATTACATTGCCGGTTGCCAAATTGAATTATCTCTTATAGTTTCCGAGATATGGACTATCGATAATTTACACCTTAGGCTCTGCTTCTAACTTGGGCCCAAATTGTAAAATGGTCTTATCTATTGGCGATTTCGTTCCAATTCACATTCCAAGTAATATTCGGCATGCTAATTACATTGCCGGTTGCCAAATTGCATTATCTCTTATAGTTTCCGAGATATGGACTATCGATAATTTACACCTTAGGCTCTGCTTCTAACTTGCTCCCAAATTGTAAAATGGTCTTATCTATTGGCGATTTCGTCCCAATTCACATTCCAAGTAATATTCGGCATGCTAATTACATTGCCGGTTGCCAAATTGCATTATCTCTTATAGTTTCCGAGATATGGACTATCGATAATTTACACCTTAGGCTCTGCTTCTAACTTGGGCCCAAATTGTAAAATGGTCTTACCTATTGGCGATTTCGTTCCAATTTACATTCCAAGTAATATTCGGCATGCTAATTACATTGCCGGTTGCCAAATTGCATTATCTCTTATAGTTTCCGAGATATGGACTATCGATAATTTACACCTTAGGCTCTGCTTCTAACTTGGGCCCAAATTGTAAAATGGTCTTATCTATTGGCGAATTCGTTCCAATTCACATTCCAAGTAATATTTGGCATGCTAATTACATTGCCGGTTGCCAAATTGCATTATCTCTTATAGTTTCCGAGCTATGGACTATCGATAATTTACACCTTAGGCTCTGCTTCTAACTTGGGCCCAAATTGTAAAATGGTCTTATCTATTGGCGATTTCGTCCCAATTCACATTCCAAGTGATATTCGGCATGCTAATTACATTGCCGGTTGCGAAATTGCATTATCTCTTATAGTTTCCGAGATATGGACTATCAATAATTTACACCTTAGGCTCTGCTTCTAACTTGGGCCCAAATTGTAAAATGGTCTTATCTATTGGCGATTTCGTTCCAATTCACATTCCAAGTAATATTCGGCATGCTAATTACATTGCCGGTTGCCAAATTGCATTATCTCTTATAGTTTCCGAGATATGGACTATCGATAATTTACACCTTAGGCTCTGCTTCTAACTTGGGCCCAAATTGTAAAATGGTCTTATCTATTGGCGATTTAGTTGCAATTCACATTCCAAGTAATATTCGGCATGCTAATTACATTGCCGGTTGCCAAATTGCATTATCTCTTATAGTTTCCGAGATATGGACTATCGATAATTTACACCTTAGGCTCTGCTTCTAACTTGGGCCCAAATTGTAAAATGGTCTTATCTATTGGCGATTTCGTTCCAATTCACATTCCAAGTAATATTCGGCATGCTAATTACATTGCCGGTTGCCAAATTGCATTATCTCTTATAGTTTCCGAGATATGGACTATCGATAATTTACACCTTAGGCTCTGCTTCTAACTTGGGCCCAAATTGTAAAATAGTCTTATCTATTGGCGATTTCGTTCCAATTCACATTCCAAGTAATATTCGGCTTGCTAATTACATTGCCGGTTGCCAAATTGAATTATCTCTTATAGTTTCCGAGATATGGACTATCGATAATTTACACCTTAGGCTCTGCTTCTAACTTGGGCCCAAATTGTAAAATGGTCTTACCTATTGGCGATTTCGTTCCAATTCACATTCCAAGTAATATTCGGCATGCTAATTACATTGCCGGTTGCCAAATTGCATTATCTCTTATAGTTTCCGAGATATGGACTATCGATAATTTACACCTTAGGCTCTGCTTCTAACTTGGGCCCAAATTGTAAAATGGTCTTATCTATTGGCGATTTCGTCCCAATTCACATTCCAAGTGATATTCGGCATGCTAATTACATTGCCGGTTGCGAAATTGCATTATCTCTTATAGTTTCCGAGATATGGACTATCCATAATTTACACCTTAGGCTCTGCTTCTAACTTGGGCCCAAATTGTAAAATGGTCTTATCTATTGGCGATTTCGTCCCAATTCACATTCCAAGTGATATTCGGCATGCTAATTACATTGCCGGTTGCGAAATTGCATTATCTCTTATAGTTTCCGAGATATGGACTATCCATAATTTACACCTTAGGCTCTGCTTCTAACTTGGGCCCAAATTGTAAAATGGTCTTATCTATTGGCGATTTCGTTCCAATTCACATTCCAAGTAATATTCGGCATGCTAATTACATTGCCGGTTGCCAAATTGCATTATCTCTTATAGTTTCCGAGATATGGACTATCGATAATTTACACCTTAGGCTCTGCTTCTAACTTGGGCCCAAATTGTAAAATGGTCTTATCTATTAGCGATTAAGTTGCAATTCACATTCCAAGTAATATTCGGCATGCTAATTACATTGCCGGTTGCGAAATTGCATTATCTCTTATAGTTTCAGAGATATGGACTATCGATAATTTACACCTTAGGCTCTGCTTCTAACTTGGGCCCAAATTGTAAAATGGTCTTATCTATTGGCAATTTCGTTCCAATTCACATTCCAAGTAATATTCGGCATGCTAATTACATTGCCGGTTGCCAAATTGCATTATCTCTTATAGTTTCCGAGATATGGACTATAGATAATTTACACCTTAGGCTCTGCTTCTAACTTGGGCCCAAATTGTAAAATGGTCTTATCTATTGGCGATTTCGTTCCAATTCACATTCCAAGTAATATTCGGCATGCTAATTACATTGCCGGTTGCCAAATTGCATTATCTCTTATAGTTTCCGAGATATGGACTATCGATAATTTACACCTTAGGCTCTGCTTCTAACTTGGGCCCAAATTGTAAAATGGTCTTATCTATTGGCGATTTAGTTGCAATTCACATTCCAAGTAATATTCGGCATGCTAATTACATTGCCGGTTGCGAAATTGCATTATCTCTTATAGTTTCGGAGATATGGACTATCGATAATTTACACCATAGGCTCTGCTTCTAACTTGGGCCCAAATTGTAAAATGGCCTTATCTATTGGCGATTTCGTTCCAATTCACATTCCAAGTAATATTCGGCATGCTAATTACATTGCCGGTTGCCAAATTGCATTATCTCTTATAGTTTCCGAGATATGGACTATCGATAATTTACACCTTAGGCTCTGCTTCTAACTTGGGCCCAAATTGTAAAATGGTCTTATCTATTGGCGATTTCGTTCCAATTCACATTCCAAGTAATATTCGGCATGCTAATTACATTGCCGGTTGCGAAATTGCATTATCTCTTATAGTTTCAGAGATATGGACTATCGATAATTTACACCTTAGGCTCTGCTTCTAACTTGGACCCAAATTGTAAAATGGTCTTATCTATTGGCAATTTCGTTCCAATTCACATTCCAAGTAATATTCGGCATGCTAATTACATTGCCGGTTGCCAAATTGCATTATCTCTTATAGTTTCCGAGATATGGACTATAGATAATTTACACCTTAGGCTCTGCTTCTAACTTGGGCCCAAATTGTAAAATGGTCTTATCTATTGGCGATTTCGTTCCAATTCACATTCCAAGTAATATTCGGCATGCTAATTACATTGCCGGTTGCCAAATTGCATTATCTCTTATAGTTTCCGAGATATGGACTATCGATAATTTACACCTTAGGCTCTGCTTCTAACTTGGGCCCAAATTGTAAAATGGTCTTATCTATTGGCGATTTAGTTGCAATTCACATTCCAAGTAATATTCGGCATGCTAATTACATTGCCGGTTGCGAAATTGCATTATCTCTTATAGTTTCGGAGATATGGACTATCGATAATTTACACCATAGGCTCTGCTTCTAACTTGGGCCCAAATTGTAAAATGGCCTTATCTATTGGCGATTTCGTTCCAATTCACATTCCAAGTAATATTCGGCATGCTAATTACATTGCCGGTTGCCAAATTGCATTATCTCTTATAGTTTCCGAGATATGGACTATCGATAATTTACACCTTAGGCTCTGCTTCTAACTTGGGCCCAAATTGTAAAATGGTCTTATCTATTGGCGATTTCGTTCCAATTCACATTCCAAGTAATATTCGGCATGCTAATTACATTGCCGGTTGCCAAATTGAATTATCTCTTATAGTTTCCGAGATATGGACTATCGATAATTTACACCTTAGGTTCTGCTTCTAACTTGGGCCCAAATTGTAAAATGGTCTTACCTATTGGCGATTTCGTTCCAATTCACATTCCAAGTAATATTCGGCATGCTAATTACATTGCCGGTTGCCAAATTGCATTATCTCTTATAGTTTCCGAGATATGGACTATTGATAATTTACACCTTAGGTTCTGCTTCTAACTTGGGCCCAAATTGTAAAATGGTCTTATCTATTGGCGATTTCGTTCCAATTCACATTCCAAGTAATATTCGGCATGCTAATTACATTGCCGGTTGCCAAATTGCATTATCTCTTATAGTTTCCGAGATATGGACTATCGATAATTTACACCTTAGGCTCTGCTTCTAACTTGGGCCCAAATTGTAAAATGGTCTTATCTATTGGCGATTTCGTCCCAATTCACATTCCAAGTGATATTCGGCATGCTAATTACATTGCCGGTTGCGAAATTGCGTTATCTCTTATAGTTTCCGAGATATGAACTATCAATAATTTACACCTTAGGCTCTGCTTCTAACTTGGGCCCAAATTGTAAAATGGTCTTATCTATTGGCGATTTCGTTCCAATTCACATTCCAAGTAATATTCGGCATGCTAATTACATTGCCGGTTGCCAAATTGCATTATCTCTTATAGTTTCCGAGATATGGACTATCGATAATTTACACCTTAGGCTCTGCTTCTAACTTGGGCCCAAATTGTAAAATGGTCTTATCTATTGGCGATTTAGTTGCAATTCACATTCCAAGTAATATTCGGCTTGCTAATTACATTGCCGGTTGCCAAATTGCATTATCTCTTATAGTTTCCGAGATATGGACTATCGATAATTTACACCTTAGGCTCTGCTTCTAACTTGGGCCCAAATTGTAAAATGGTCTTATCTATTGGCGATTTCGTTCCAATTCACATTCCAAGTAATATTCGGCATGCTAATTACATTGCCGGTTGCCAAATTGCATTATCTCTTATAGTTTCCGAGATATGGACTATCGATAATTTACACCTTAGGCTCTGCTTCTAACTTGGGCCCAAATTGTAAAATGGTCTTATCTATTGGCGATTTCGTTCCAATTCACACTCCAAGTAATATTCGGCATGCTAATTACATTGCCGGTTGCGAAATTGCATTATCTCTTATAGTTTCCGAGATATGGACTATCGATAATTTACACCTTAGGCTCTGCTTCTAACTTGGGCCCAAATTGTAAAATGGTCTTATCTATTGGCGATTTCGTTCCAATTCACATTCCAAGTAATATTCGGCATGCTAATTACATTGCCGGTTGCCAAATTGCATTATCTCTTATAGTTTCCGAGATATGGACTATCGATAATTTACACCTTAGGCTCTGCTTCTAACTTGGGCCCAAATTGTAAAATGGTCTTATCTATTGGCGATTTCGTTCCAATTCACATTCCAAGTAATATTCGGCATGCTAATTACATTGCCGGTTGCCAAATTGCATTATCTCTTATAGTTTCCGAGATATGGACTATCGATAATTTACACCTTAGGCTCTGCTTCTAACTTGGGCCCAAATTTTAAAATGGCCTTATCTATTGGCGATTTCGTCCCAATTCACATTCCAAGTGATATTCGGCATGCTAATTACATTGCCGGTTGCGAAATTGCATTATCTCTTATAGTTTCCGAGATATGGACTATCAATAATTTACACCTTAGGCTCTGCTTCTAACTTGGGCCCAAATTGTAAAATGGTCTTATCTATTGGCGATTTCGTTCCAATTCACATTCCAAGTAATATTCGGCATGCTAATTATATTGCCGGTTGCCAAATTGCATTATCTCTTATAGTTTCCGAGATATGGACTATCGATAATTTACACCTTAGGCTCTGCTTCTAACTTGGGCCCAAATTGTAAAATGGTCTTATCTATTGGCGATTTCGTTCCAATTCACATTCCAAGTAATATTCGGCATGCTAATTACATTGCCGGTTGCCAAATTGCATTATCTCTTATAGTTTCCGAGATATGGACTATCGATAATTTACACCTTAGGCTCTGCTTCTAACTTGGGCCCAAATTGTAAAATGGTCTTATCTATTGGCGATTTCGTTCCAATTCACATTCCAAGTAATATTCGGCATGCTAATTACATTGCCGGTTGCCAAATTGCATTATCTCTTATAGTTTCCGAGATATGGACTATCGATAATTTACACCATAGGCTCTGCTTCTAACTTGGGCCCAAATTGTAAAATGGTCTTATCTATTGGCGATTTCGTTCCAATTCACATTCCAAGTAATATTCGGCATGCTAATTACATTGCCGGTCGCCAAATTGCATTATCTCTTATAGTTTCCGAGATATGGACTATCGATAATTTACACCTTAGGCTCTGCTTCTAACTTGCTCCCAAATTGTAAAATGGTCTTATCTATTGGCGATTTCGTTCCAATTCACATTCCAAGTTATATTCGGCATGCTAATTACATTGCCGGTTGCCAAATTGCATTATCTCTTATAGTTTCCGAGATATGGACTATCGATAATTTACACCTTAGGCTCTGCTTCTAACTTGGGCCCAAATTGTAAAATGGTCTTATCTATTGGCGATTTCGTTCCAATTCACATTCCAAGTAATATTCGGCATGCTAATTACATTGCCGGTTGCCAAATTGAATTATCTCTTATAGTTTCCGAGATATGGACTATCGATAATTTACACCTTAGGCTCTGCTTCTAACTTGGGCCAAAATTGTAAAATGGTCTTATCTATTGGCGATTTCGTTCCAATTCACATTCCTAGTAATATTCGGCATGCTAATTACATTGCCGGTTGCCAAATTGCATTATCTCTTATAGTTTCCGAGATATGGACTATCGATAATTTACACCTTAGGCTCTGCTTCTAACTTGGGCCCAAATTGTAAAATGGTCTTATCTATTGGCGATTTCGTTCCAATTCACATTCCAAGTAATATTCGGCATGCTAATTACATTGCCGGTTGCCAAATTGAATTATCTCTTATAGTTTCCGAGATATGGACTATCGATAATTTACACCTTAGGCTCTGCTTCTAACTTGGGCCCAAATTGTAAAATGGTCTTATCTATTGGCGATTTCGTTCCAATTCACATTCCAAGTAATATTGGGCATGCTAATTACATTGCCGGTTGCCAAATTGCATTATCTCTTATAGTTTCCGAGATATGGACTATCGATAATTTACACCATAGGCTCTGCTTCTAACTTGGGCCCAAATTGTAAAATGGTCTTATCTATTGGCGATTTCGTTCCAATTCACATTCCAAGTAATATTGGGCATGCTAATTACATTGCCGGTTGCCAAATTGCATTATCTCTTATAGTTTCCGAGATATGGACTATCGATAATTTACACCATAGGCTCTGCTTCTAACTTGGGCCCAAATTGTAAAATGGTCTTATCTATTGGCGATTTCGTTCCAATTCACATTCCAAGTAATATTCGGCGTGCTAATTACATTGCCGGTTGCCAAATTGCATTATCTCTTATAGTTTCCGAGATATGGACTATCGATAATTTACACCTTAGGCTCTGCTTCTAACTTGGGCCCAAATTGTAAAATGGTCTTATCTATTGGCGATTTCGTTCCAATTCACATTCCAAGTAATATTGGGCATGCTAATTACATTGCCGGTTGCCAAATTGCATTATCTCTTATAGTTTCCGAGATATGGACTATCGATAATTTACACCATAGGCTCTGCTTCTAACTTGGGCCCAAATTGTAAAATGGTCTTACCTATTGGCGATTTCGTTCCAATTCACATTCCAAGTAATATTCGGCATGCTAATTACATTGCCGGTTGCCAAATTGCATTATCTCTTATAGTTTCCGAGATATGGACTATCGATAATTTACACCTTAGGCTCTGCTTCTAACTTGGGCCCAAATTGTAAAATGGTCTTATCTATTGGCGATTTCGTTCCAATTCACATTCCAAGTAATATTCGGCATGCTAATTACATTGCCGGTTGCCAAATTGCATTATCTCTTATAGTTTCCGAGATATGGACTATCGATAATTTACACCTTAGGCTCTGCTTCTATCTTGGGCCCAAATTGTAAAATGGTCTTATCTATTGGCGATTTCGTCCCAATTCACATTCCAAGTGATATTCGGCATGCTAATTACATTGCCGGTTGCGAAATTGCGTTATCTCTTATAGTTTCCGAGATATGAACTATCAATAATTTACACCTTAGGCTCTGCTTCTAACTTGGGCCCAAATTGTAAAATGGTCTTATCTATTGGCGATTTCGTTCCAATTCACATTCCAAGTAATATTCGGCATGCTAATTACATTGCCGGTTGCCAAATTGCATTATCTCTTATAGTTTCCGAGATATGGACTATCGATAATTTACACCTTAGGCTCTGCTTCTAACTTGGGCCCAAATTGTAAAATGGTCTTATCTATTGGCGATTTAGTTGCAATTCACATTCCAAGTAATATTCGGCTTGCTAATTACATTGCCGGTTGCCAAATTGCATTATCTCTTATAGTTTCCGAGATATGGACTATCGATAATTTACACCTTAGGCTCTGCTTCTAACTTGGGCCCAAATTGTAAAATGGTCTTATCTATTGGCGATTTCGTTCCAATTCACATTCCAAGTAATATTCGGCATGCTAATTACATTGCCGGTTGCCAAATTGCATTATCTCTTATAGTTTCCGAGATATGGACTATCGATAATTTACACCTTAGGCTCTGCTTCTAACTTGGGCCCAAATTGTAAAATGGTCTTATCTATTGGCGATTTCGTTCCAATTCACATTCCAAGTAATATTCGGCATGCTAATTACATTGCCGGTTGCCAAATTGCATTATCTCTTATAGTTTCCGAGATATGGACTATCGATAATTTACACCTTAGGCTCTGCTTCTAACTTGGGCCCAAATTGTAAAATGGTCTTATCTATTGGCGATTTCGTTCCAATTCACACTCCAAGTAATATTCGGCATGCTAATTACATTGCCGGTTGCGAAATTGCATTATCTCTTATAGTTTCCGAGATATGGACTATCGATAATTTACACCTTAGGCTCTGCTTCTAACTTGGGCCCAAATTGTAAAATGGTCTTATCTATTGGCGATTTCGTTCCAATTCACATTCCAAGTAATATTCGGCATGCTAATTACATTGCCGGTTGCCAAATTGCATTATCTCTTATAGTTTCCGAGATATGGACTATCGATAATTTACACCTTAGGCTCTGCTTCTAACTTGGGCCCAAATTGTAAAATGGTCTTATCTATTGGCGATTTCGTTCCAATTCACATTCCAAGTAATATTCGGCATGCTAATTACATTGCCGGTTGCCAAATTGCATTATCTCTTATAGTTTCCGAGATATGGACTATCGATAATTTACACCTTAGGCTCTGCTTCTAACTTGGGCCCAAATTTTAAAATGGCCTTATCTATTGGCGATTTCGTCCCAATTCACATTCCAAGTGATATTCGGCATGCTAATTACATTGCCGGTTGCGAAATTGCATTATCTCTTATAGTTTCCGAGATATGGACTATCAATAATTTACACCTTAGGCTCTGCTTCTAACTTGGGCCCAAATTGTAAAATGGTCTTATCTATTGGCGATTTCGTTCCAATTCACATTCCAAGTAATATTCGGCATGCTAATTACATTGCCGGTTGCCAAATTGCATTATCTCTTATAGTTTCCGAGATATGGACTATCGATAATTTACACCTTAGGCTCTGCTTCTAACTTGGGCCCAAATTGTAAAATGGTCTTATCTATTGGCGATTTCGTTCCAATTCACATTCCAAGTAATATTCGGCATGCTAATTACATTGCCGGTTGCCAAATTGCATTATCTCTTATAGTTTCCGAGATATGGACTATCGATAATTTACACCTTCGGCTCTGCTTCTAACTTGGGCCCAAATTGTAAAATGGTCTTATCTATTGGCGATTTCGTTCCAATTCACATTCCAAGTAATATTCGGCATGCTAATTACATTGCCGGTTGCCAAATTGCATTATCTCTTATAGTTTCCGAGATATGGACTATCGATAATTTACACCATAGGCTCTGCTTCTAACTTGGGCCCAAATTGTAAAATGGTCTTATCTATTGGCGATTTCGTTCCAATTCACATTCCAAGTAATATTCGGCATGCTAATTACATTGCCGGTCGCCAAATTGCATTATCTCTTATAGTTTCCGAGATATGGACTATCGATAATTTACACCTTAGGCTCTGCTTCTAACTTGCTCCCAAATTGTAAAATGGTCTTATCTATTGGCGATTTCGTTCCAATTCACATTCCAAGTAATATTCGGCATGCTAATTACATTGCCGGTTGCCAAATTGCATTATCTCTTATAGTTTCCGAGATATGGACTATCGATAATTTACACCTTAGGCTCTGCTTCTAACTTGGGCCCAAATTGTAAAATGGTCTTATCTATTGGCGATTTCGTTCCAATTCACATTCCAAGTAATATTCGGCATGCTAATTACATTGCCGGTTGCCAAATTGAATTATCTCTTATAGTTTCCGAGATATGGACTATCGATAATTTACACCTTAGGCTCTGCTTCTAACTTGGGCCCAAATTGTAAAATGGTCTTATCTATTGGCGATTTCGTTCCAATTCACATTCCAAGTAATATTCGGCATGCTAATTACATTGCCGGTTGCCAAATTGCATTATCTCTTATAGTTTCCGAGATATGGACTATCGATAATTTACACCTTAGGCTCTGCTTCTAACTTCGGCCCAAATTGTAAAATGGTCTTATCTATTGGCGATTTCGTTCCAATTCACATTCCAAGTAATATTCGGCATGCTAATTACATTGCCGGTTGCCAAATTGAATTATCTCTTATAGTTTCCGAGATATGGACTATCGATAATTTACACCTTAGGCTCTGCTTCTAACTTGGGCCCAAATTGTAAAATGGTCTTATCTATTGGCGATTTCGTTCCAATTCACATTCCAAGTAATATTGGGCATGCTAATTACATTGCCGGTTGCCAAATTGCATTATCTCTTATAGTTTCCGAGATATGGACTATCGATAATTTACACCATAGGCTCTGCTTCTAACTTGGGCCCAAATTGTAAAATGGTCTTATCTATTGGCGATTTCGTTCCAATTCACATTCCAAGTAATATTCGGCATGCTAATTACATTGCCGGTTGCCAAATTGAATTATCTCTTATAGTTTCCGAGATATGGACTATCGATAATTTACACATTAGGCTCTGCTTCTAACTTGGGCCCAAATTGTAAAATGGTCTTATCTATTGGCGATTTCGTTCCAATTCACATTCCAAGTAATATTGGGCATGCTAATTACATTGCCGGTTGCCAAATTGCATTATCTCTTATAGTTTCCGAGATATGGACTATCGATAATTTACACCATAGGCTCTGCTTCTAACTTGGGCCCAAATTGTAAAATGGTCTTACCTATTGGCGATTTCGTTCCAATTCACATTCCAAGTAATATTCGGCATGCTAATTACATTGCCGGTTGCCAAATTGCATTATCTCTTATAGTTTCCGAGATATGGACTATCGATAATTTACACCATAGGCTCTGCTTCTAACTTGGGCCCAAATTGTAAAATGGTCTTACCTATTGGCGATTTCGTTCCAATTCACATTCCAAGTAATATTCGGCATGCTAATTACATTGCCGGTTGCCAAATTGCATTATCTCTTATAGTTTCCGAGATACGGACTATCGATAATTTACACCTTAGGCTCTGCTTCTAACTTGGGCCCAAATTGTAAAATGGTCTTATCTATTGGCGATTTCGTTCCAATTCACACTCCAAGTAATATTCGGCATGCTAATTACATTGCTGGTTGCCAAATTGCATTATCTCTTATAGTTTCCGAGATATGGACTACCGATAATTTACACCTTAGGCTCTGCTTCTAACTTGGGCCCAAATTGTAAAATGGTCTTATCTATTGGCGATTTCGTCCCAATTCACATTCCAAGTGATATTCGGCATGCTAATTACATTGCCGGTTGCGAAATTGCATTATCTCTTATAGTTTCCGAGATATGGACTATCAATAATTTACACCTTAGGCTCTGCTTCTAACTTGGGTCCAAATTGTAAAATGGTCTTATCTATTGGCGATTTCGTTCCAATTCACATTCCAAGTAATATTCGGCATGCTAATTACATTGCCGGTTGCCAAATTGCATTATCTCTTATAGTTTCCGAGATATGGACTATGGATAATTTACACCTTAGGCTCTGCTTCTAACTTGGGCCCAAATTGTAAAATGGTCTTATCTATTGGCGATTTCGTTCCAATTCACATTCCAAGTAATATTCGGCATGCTAATTACATTGCCGGTTGCCAAATTGCATTATCTCTTATAGTTTCCGAGATATGGACTATCGATAATTTACACCTTAGGCTCTGCTTCTAACTTGGGCCCAAATTGTAAAATGGTCTTATCTATTGGCGATTTCGTCCCAATTCACAATCCAAGTGATATTCGGCATGCTAATTACATTGCCGGTTGCGAAATTGCATTATCTCTTATAGTTTCCGAGATATGGACTATCAATAATTTACACCTTAGGCTCTGCTTCTAACTTGGGTCCAAATTGTAAAATGGTCTTATCTATTGGCGATTTCGTTCCAATTCACATTCCAAGTAATATTCGGCATGCTAATTACATTGCCGGTTGCCAAATTGCATTATCTCTTATAGTTTCCGAGATATGGACTATCGATAATTTACACCTTAGGCTCTGCTTCTAACTTGGGCCCAAATTGTAAAATGGTCTTATCTATTGGCGATTTCGTTCCAATTCACATTCCAAGTAATATTCGGCATGCTAATTACATTGCCGGTTGCCATATTGCATTATCTCTTATAGTTTCCGAGATATGGACTATCGATAATTTACACCTTAGGCTCTGCTTCTAACTTGGGCCCAAATTGTAAAATGGTCTTATCTATTGGCGATTTCGTTCCAATTCACATTCCAAGTAATATTCGGCATGCTAATTACATTGCCGGTTGCCAAATTGCATTATCTCTTATAGTTTCCGAGATATGGACTATCGATAATTTACACCTTAGGCTCTGCTTCTAACTTGGGCCCAAATTGTAAAATGGTCTTATCTATTGGCGATTTCGTTCCAATTCACATTCCAAGTAATATTCGGCATGCTAATTACATTGCCGGTTGCCAAATTGCATTATCTCTTATAGTTTCCGAGATATGGACTATCGATAATTTACACCTTAGGCTCTGCTTCTAACTTGGGCCCAAATTGTAAAATGGTCTTATCTATTGGCGATTTCGTTCCAATTCACATTCCAAGTAATATTCGGCATGCTAATTACATTGCCGGTTGCCAAATTGCATTATCTCTTATAGTTTCCGAGATATGGACTATCGATAATTTACACCTTAGGCTCTGCTTCTAACTTGGGCCCAAATTTTAAAATGGTCTTATCTATTGGCGATTTCGTCCCAATTCACATTCCAAGTGATATTCTCCATGCTAATTACATTGCCGGTTGCGAAATTGCATTATCTCTTATAGTTTCCGAGATATGGACTATCAATAATTTACACCTTAGGCTCTGCTTCTAACTTGGGCCCAAATTGTAAAATGGTCTTATCTATTGGCGATTTCGTTCCAATTCACATTCCAAGTAATATTCGGCATGCTAATTACATTGCCGGTTGCGAAATTGCATTATCTCTTATAGTTTCCGAGATATGGACTATCCATAATTTACACCTTAGGCTCTGCTTCTACCTTGGGCCGAAATTGTAAAATGGTCTTATCTATTGGCGATTTCGTTCCAATTCACATTCCAAGTAATATTCGGCATGCTAATTACATTGCCGGTTGCGAAATTGCATTATCTCTTATAGTTTCCGAGATATGGACTATCGATAATTTACACCTTAGGCTCTGCTTCAAACTTGGGCCCAAATTGTAAAATGGTCTTATCTATTGGCGATTTCGTTCCAATTCACATTCCAAGTAATATTCGGCATGCTAATTACATTGCCGGTTGCCAAATTGAATTATCTCTTATAGTTTCCGAGATATGGACTATCGATAATTTACACCTTAGGCTCTGCTTCTAACTTGGGCCAAAATTGTAAAATGGTCTTATCTATTGGCGATTTCGTTCCAATTCACATTCCTAGTAATATTCGGCATGCTAATTACATTGCCGGTTGCCAAATTGCATTATCTCTTATAGTTTCCGAGATATGGACTATCGATAATTTACACCTTAGGCTCTGCTTCTAACTTGGGCCCAAATTGTAAAATGGTCTTATCTATTGGCGATTTCGTTCCAATTCACATTCCAAGTAATATTCGGCATGCTAATTACATTGCCGGTTGCCAAATTGAATTATCTCTTATAGTTTCCGAGATATGGACTATCGATAATTTACACCTTAGGCTCTGCTTCTAACTTGGGCCCAAATTGTAAAATGGTCTTATCTATTGGCGATTTCGTTCCAATTCACATTCCAAGTAATATTGGGCATGCTAATTACATTGCCGGTTGCCAAATTGCATTATCTCTTATAGTTTCCGAGATATGGACTATCGATAATTTACACCATAGGCTCTGCTTCTAACTTGGGCCCAAATTGTAAAATGGTCTTATCTATTGGCGATTTCGTTCCAATTCACATTCCAAGTAATATTGGGCATGCTAATTACATTGCCGGTTGCCAAATTGCATTATCTCTTATAGTTTCCGAGATATGGACTATCGATAATTTACACCATAGGCTCTGCTTCTAACTTGGGCCCAAATTGTAAAATGGTCTTATCTATTGGCGATTTCGTTCCAATTCACATTCCAAGTAATATTCGGCGTGCTAATTACATTGCCGGTTGCCAAATTGCATTATCTCTTATAGTTTCCGAGATATGGACTATCGATAATTTACACCTTAGGCTCTGCTTCTAACTTGGGCCCAAATTGTAAAATGGTCTTATCTATTGGCGATTTCGTTCCAATTCACATTCCAAGTAATATTGGGCATGCTAATTACATTGCCGGTTGCCAAATTGCATTATCTCTTATAGTTTCCGAGATATGGACTATCGATAATTTACACCATAGGCTCTGCTTCTAACTTGGGCCCAAATTGTAAAATGGTCTTACCTATTGGCGATTTCGTTCCAATTCACATTCCAAGTAATATTCGGCATGCTAATTACATTGCCGGTTGCCAAATTGCATTATCTCTTATAGTTTCCGAGATATGGACTATCGATAATTTACACCTTAGGCTCTGCTTCTAACTTGGGCCCAAATTGTAAAATGGTCTTATCTATTGGCGATTTCGTTCCAATTCACATTCCAAGTAATATTCGGCATGCTAATTACATTGCCGGTTGCCAAATTGCATTATCTCTTATAGTTTCCGAGATATGGACTATCGATAATTTACACCTTAGGCTCTGCTTCTATCTTGGGCCCAAATTGTAAAATGGTCTTATCTATTGGCGATTTCGTCCCAATTCACATTCCAAGTGATATTCGGCATGCTAATTACATTGCCGGTTGCGAAATTGCGTTATCTCTTATAGTTTCCGAGATATGAACTATCAATAATTTACACCTTAGGCTCTGCTTCTAACTTGGGCCCAAATTGTAAAATGGTCTTATCTATTGGCGATTTCGTTCCAATTCACATTCCAAGTAATATTCGGCATGCTAATTACATTGCCGGTTGCCAAATTGCATTATCTCTTATAGTTTCCGAGATATGGACTATCGATAATTTACACCTTAGGCTCTGCTTCTAACTTGGGCCCAAATTGTAAAATGGTCTTATCTATTGGCGATTTAGTTGCAATTCACATTCCAAGTAATATTCGGCTTGCTAATTACATTGCCGGTTGCCAAATTGCATTATCTCTTATAGTTTCCGAGATATGGACTATCGATAATTTACACCTTAGGCTCTGCTTCTAACTTGGGCCCAAATTGTAAAATGGTCTTATCTATTGGCGATTTCGTTCCAATTCACATTCCAAGTAATATTCGGCATGCTAATTACATTGCCGGTTGCCAAATTGCATTATCTCTTATAGTTTCCGAGATATGGACTATCGATAATTTACACCTTAGGCTCTGCTTCTAACTTGGGCCCAAATTGTAAAATGGTCTTATCTATTGGCGATTTCGTTCCAATTCACATTCCAAGTAATATTCGGCATGCTAATTACATTGCCGGTTGCCAAATTGCATTATCTCTTATAGTTTCCGAGATATGGACTATCGATAATTTACACCTTAGGCTCTGCTTCTAACTTGGGCCCAAATTGTAAAATGGTCTTATCTATTGGCGATTTCGTTCCAATTCACACTCCAAGTAATATTCGGCATGCTAATTACATTGCCGGTTGCGAAATTGCATTATCTCTTATAGTTTCCGAGATATGGACTATCGATAATTTACACCTTAGGCTCTGCTTCTAACTTGGGCCCAAATTGTAAAATGGTCTTATCTATTGGCGATTTCGTTCCAATTCACATTCCAAGTAATATTCGGCATGCTAATTACATTGCCGGTTGCCAAATTGCATTATCTCTTATAGTTTCCGAGATATGGACTATCGATAATTTACACCTTAGGCTCTGCTTCTAACTTGGGCCCAAATTGTAAAATGGTCTTATCTATTGGCGATTTCGTTCCAATTCACATTCCAAGTAATATTCGGCATGCTAATTACATTGCCGGTTGCCAAATTGCATTATCTCTTATAGTTTCCGAGATATGGACTATCGATAATTTACACCTTAGGCTCTGCTTCTAACTTGGGCCCAAATTTTAAAATGGCCTTATCTATTGGCGATTTCGTCCCAATTCACATTCCAAGTGATATTCGGCATGCTAATTACATTGCCGGTTGCGAAATTGCATTATCTCTTATAGTTTCCGAGATATGGACTATCAATAATTTACACCTTAGGCTCTGCTTCTAACTTGGGCCCAAATTGTAAAATGGTCTTATCTATTGGCGATTTCGTTCCAATTCACATTCCAAGTAATATTCGGCATGCTAATTACATTGCCGGTTGCCAAATTGCATTATCTCTTATAGTTTCCGAGATATGGACTATCGATAATTTACACCTTAGGCTCTGCTTCTAACTTGGGCCCAAATTGTAAAATGGTCTTATCTATTGGCGATTTCGTTCCAATTCACATTCCAAGTAATATTCGGCATGCTAATTACATTGCCGGTTGCCAAATTGCATTATCTCTTATAGTTTCCGAGATATGGACTATCGATAATTTACACCTTCGGCTCTGCTTCTAACTTGGGCCCAAATTGTAAAATGGTCTTATCTATTGGCGATTTCGTTCCAATTCACATTCCAAGTAATATTCGGCATGCTAATTACATTGCCGGTTGCCAAATTGCATTATCTCTTATAGTTTCCGAGATATGGACTATCGATAATTTACACCATAGGCTCTGCTTCTAACTTGGGCCCAAATTGTAAAATGGTCTTATCTATTGGCGATTTCGTTCCAATTCACATTCCAAGTAATATTCGGCATGCTAATTACATTGCCGGTCGCCAAATTGCATTATCTCTTATAGTTTCCGAGATATGGACTATCGATAATTTACACCTTAGGCTCTGCTTCTAACTTGCTCCCAAATTGTAAAATGGTCTTATCTATTGGCGATTTCGTTCCAATTCACATTCCAAGTAATATTCGGCATGCTAATTACATTGCCGGTTGCCAAATTGCATTATCTCTTATAGTTTCCGAGATATGGACTATCGATAATTTACACCTTAGGCTCTGCTTCTAACTTGGGCCCAAATTGTAAAATGGTCTTATCTATTGGCGATTTCGTTCCAATTCACATTCCAAGTAATATTCGGCATGCTAATTACATTGCCGGTTGCCAAATTGAATTATCTCTTATAGTTTCCGAGATATGGACTATCGATAATTTACACCTTAGGCTCTGCTTCTAACTTGGGCCCAAATTGTAAAATGGTCTTATCTATTGGCGATTTCGTTCCAATTCACATTCCAAGTAATATTCGGCATGCTAATTACATTGCCGGTTGCCAAATTGCATTATCTCTTATAGTTTCCGAGATATGGACTATCGATAATTTACACCTTAGGCTCTGCTTCTAACTTCGGCCCAAATTGTAAAATGGTCTTATCTATTGGCGATTTCGTTCCAATTCACATTCCAAGTAATATTCGGCATGCTAATTACATTGCCGGTTGCCAAATTGAATTATCTCTTATAGTTTCCGAGATATGGACTATCGATAATTTACACCTTAGGCTCTGCTTCTAACTTGGGCCCAAATTGTAAAATGGTCTTATCTATTGGCGATTTCGTTCCAATTCACATTCCAAGTAATATTGGGCATGCTAATTACATTGCCGGTTGCCAAATTGCATTATCTCTTATAGTTTCCGAGATATGGACTATCGATAATTTACACCATAGGCTCTGCTTCTAACTTGGGCCCAAATTGTAAAATGGTCTTATCTATTGGCGATTTCGTTCCAATTCACATTCCAAGTAATATTCGGCATGCTAATTACATTGCCGGTTGCCAAATTGAATTATCTCTTATAGTTTCCGAGATATGGACTATCGATAATTTACACATTAGGCTCTGCTTCTAACTTGGGCCCAAATTGTAAAATGGTCTTATCTATTGGCGATTTCGTTCCAATTCACATTCCAAGTAATATTGGGCATGCTAATTACATTGCCGGTTGCCAAATTGCATTATCTCTTATAGTTTCCGAGATATGGACTATCGATAATTTACACCATAGGCTCTGCTTCTAACTTGGGCCCAAATTGTAAAATGGTCTTACCTATTGGCGATTTCGTTCCAATTCACATTCCAAGTAATATTCGGCATGCTAATTACATTGCCGGTTGCCAAATTGCATTATCTCTTATAGTTTCCGAGATATGGACTATCGATAATTTACACCATAGGCTCTGCTTCTAACTTGGGCCCAAATTGTAAAATGGTCTTACCTATTGGCGATTTCGTTCCAATTCACATTCCAAGTAATATTCGGCATGCTAATTACATTGCCGGTTGCCAAATTGCATTATCTCTTATAGTTTCCGAGATACGGACTATCGATAATTTACACCTTAGGCTCTGCTTCTAACTTGGGCCCAAATTGTAAAATGGTCTTATCTATTGGCGATTTCGTTCCAATTCACACTCCAAGTAATATTCGGCATGCTAATTACATTGCTGGTTGCCAAATTGCATTATCTCTTATAGTTTCCGAGATATGGACTACCGATAATTTACACCTTAGGCTCTGCTTCTAACTTGGGCCCAAATTGTAAAATGGTCTTATCTATTGGCGATTTCGTCCCAATTCACATTCCAAGTGATATTCGGCATGCTAATTACATTGCCGGTTGCGAAATTGCATTATCTCTTATAGTTTCCGAGATATGGACTATCAATAATTTACACCTTAGGCTCTGCTTCTAACTTGGGTCCAAATTGTAAAATGGTCTTATCTATTGGCGATTTCGTTCCAATTCACATTCCAAGTAATATTCGGCATGCTAATTACATTGCCGGTTGCCAAATTGCATTATCTCTTATAGTTTCCGAGATATGGACTATGGATAATTTACACCTTAGGCTCTGCTTCTAACTTGGGCCCAAATTGTAAAATGGTCTTATCTATTGGCGATTTCGTTCCAATTCACATTCCAAGTAATATTCGGCATGCTAATTACATTGCCGGTTGCCAAATTGCATTATCTCTTATAGTTTCCGAGATATGGACTATCGATAATTTACACCTTAGGCTCTGCTTCTAACTTGGGCCCAAATTGTAAAATGGTCTTATCTATTGGCGATTTCGTCCCAATTCACAATCCAAGTGATATTCGGCATGCTAATTACATTGCCGGTTGCGAAATTGCATTATCTCTTATAGTTTCCGAGATATGGACTATCAATAATTTACACCTTAGGCTCTGCTTCTAACTTGGGTCCAAATTGTAAAATGGTCTTATCTATTGGCGATTTCGTTCCAATTCACATTCCAAGTAATATTCGGCATGCTAATTACATTGCCGGTTGCCAAATTGCATTATCTCTTATAGTTTCCGAGATATGGACTATCGATAATTTACACCTTAGGCTCTGCTTCTAACTTGGGCCCAAATTGTAAAATGGTCTTATCTATTGGCGATTTCGTTCCAATTCACATTCCAAGTAATATTCGGCATGCTAATTACATTGCCGGTTGCCATATTGCATTATCTCTTATAGTTTCCGAGATATGGACTATCGATAATTTACACCTTAGGCTCTGCTTCTAACTTGGGCCCAAATTGTAAAATGGTCTTATCTATTGGCGATTTCGTTCCAATTCACATTCCAAGTAATATTCGGCATGCTAATTACATTGCCGGTTGCCAAATTGCATTATCTCTTATAGTTTCCGAGATATGGACTATCGATAATTTACACCTTAGGCTCTGCTTCTAACTTGGGCCCAAATTGTAAAATGGTCTTATCTATTGGCGATTTCGTTCCAATTCACATTCCAAGTAATATTCGGCATGCTAATTACATTGCCGGTTGCCAAATTGCATTATCTCTTATAGTTTCCGAGATATGGACTATCGATAATTTACACCTTAGGCTCTGCTTCTAACTTGGGCCCAAATTGTAAAATGGTCTTATCTATTGGCGATTTCGTTCCAATTCACATTCCAAGTAATATTCGGCATGCTAATTACATTGCCGGTTGCCAAATTGCATTATCTCTTATAGTTTCCGAGATATGGACTATCGATAATTTACACCTTAGGCTCTGCTTCTAACTTGGGCCCAAATTTTAAAATGGTCTTATCTATTGGCGATTTCGTCCCAATTCACATTCCAAGTGATATTCTCCATGCTAATTACATTGCCGGTTGCGAAATTGCATTATCTCTTATAGTTTCCGAGATATGGACTATCAATAATTTACACCTTAGGCTCTGCTTCTAACTTGGGCCCAAATTGTAAAATGGTCTTATCTATTGGCGATTTCGTTCCAATTCACATTCCAAGTAATATTCGGCATGCTAATTACATTGCCGGTTGCGAAATTGCATTATCTCTTATAGTTTCCGAGATATGGACTATCCATAATTTACACCTTAGGCTCTGCTTCTACCTTGGGCCGAAATTGTAAAATGGTCTTATCTATTGGCGATTTCGTTCCAATTCACATTCCAAGTAATATTCGGCATGCTAATTACATTGCCGGTTGCCAAATTGCATTATCTCTTATAGTTTCCGAGATATGGACTATCGATAATTTACAGCTTAGGCTCTGCTTCAAACTTGGGCCCAAATTGTAAAATGGTCTTATCAATTGGCGATTTCGTTCCAATTCACATTCCAAGTAATATTCGGCATGCTAATTACATTGCCGGTTGCCAAATTGCATTATCTCTTATAGTTTCCGAGATATGGACTATCGATAATTTACACCATAGGCTCTGCTTCTAACTTGGGCCCAAATTGTAAAATGGTCCTATCTATTGGCGATTTCGTTCCAATTCACATTCCAAGTAATATTCGGCATGCTAATTTCATTGCCGGTTGCCAAATTGCATTATCTCTTATAGTTTCCGAGATATGGACTATCGATAATTTACACCATAGGCTCTGCTTCTAACTTGGGTCCAAATTGTAAAATGGTCTTATCTATTGGCGATTTCGTTCCAATTCACATTCCAAGTAATATTCGGCATGCTAATTACATTGCCGGTTGCCAAATTGCATTATCTCTTATAGTTTCCGAGATATGGACTATGGATAATTTACACCTTAGGCTCTGCTTCTAACTTGGGCCCAAATTGTAAAATGGTCTTATCTATTGGCGATTTCGTCCCAATTCACAATCCAAGTGATATTCGGCATGCTAATTACATTGCCGGTTGCGAAATTGCATTATCTCTTATAGTTTCCGAGATATGGACTATCAATAATTTACACCTTAGGCTCTGCTTCTAACTTGGGTCCAAATTGTAAAATGGTCTTATCTATTGGCGATTTCGTTCCAATTCACATTCCAAGTAATATTCGGCATGCTAATTACATTGCCGGTTGCCAAATTGCATTATCTCTTATAGTTTCCGAGATATGGACTATCGATAATTTACACCTTAGGCTCTGCTTCTAACTTGGGCCCAAATTGTAAAATGGTCTTATCTATTGGCGATTTCGTTCCAATTCACATTCCAAGTAATATTCGGCATGCTAATTACATTGCCGGTTGCCATATTGCATTATCTCTTATAGTTTCCGAGATATGGACTATCGATAATTTACACCTTAGGCTCTGCTTCTAACTTGGGCCCAAATTGTAAAATGGTCTTATCTATTGGCGATTTCGTTCCAATTCACATTCCAAGTAATATTCGGCATGCTAATTACATTGCCGGTTGCCAAATTGCATTATCTCTTATAGTTTCCGAGATATGGACTATCGATAATTTACACCTTAGGCTCTGCTTCTAACTTGGGCCCAAATTGTAAAATGGTCTTATCTATTGGCGATTTCGTTCCAATTCACATTCCAAGTAATATTCGGCATGCTAATTGCATTGCCGGTTGCCAAATTGCATTATCTCTTATAGTTTCCGAGATATGGACTATCGATAATTTACACCTTAGGCTCTGCTTCTAACTTGGGCCCAAATTGTAAAATGGTCTTATCTATTGGCGATTTCGTTCCAATTCACATTCCAAGTAATATTCGGCATGCTAATTACATTGCCGGTTGCCAAATTGCATTATCTCTTATAGTTTCCGAGATATGGACTATCGATAATTTACACCTTAGACTCTGCTTCTAACTTGGGCCCAAATTTTAAAATGGTCTTATCTATTGGCGATTTCGTCCCAATTCACATTCCAAGTGATATTCTCCATGCTAATTACATTGCCGGTTGCGAAATTGCATTATCTCTTATAGTTTCCGAGATATGGACTATCAATAATTTACACCTTAGGCTCTGCTTCTAACTTGGGCCCAAATTGTAAAATGGTCTTATCTATTGGCGATTTCGTTCCAATTCACATTCCAAGTAATATTCGGCATGCTAATTACATTGCCGGTTGCGAAATTGCATTATCTCTTATAGTTTCCGAGATATGGACTATCCATAATTTACACCTTAGGCTCTGCTTCTACCTTGGGCCGAAATTGTAAAATGGTCTTATCTATTGGCGATTTCGTTCCAATTCACATTCCAAGTAATATTCGGCATGCTAATTACATTGCCGGTTGCCAAATTGCATTATCTCTTATAGTTTCCGAGATATGGACTATCGATAATTTACACCTTAGGCTCTGCTTCAAACTTGGGCCCAAATTGTAAAATGGTCTTATCAATTGGCGATTTCGTTCCAATTCACATTCCAAGTAATATTCGGCATGCTAATTACATTGCCGGTTGCCAAATTGCATTATCTCTTATAGTTTCCGAGATATGGACTATCGATAATTTACACCATAGGCTCTGCTTCTAACTTGGGCCCAAATTGTAAAATGGTCCTATCTATTGGCGATTTCGTTCCAATTCACATTCCAAGTAATATTCGGCATGCTAATTTCATTGCCGGTTGCCAAATTGCATAATCTCTTATAGTTTCCGAGATATGGACTATCGATAATTTACACCTTAGGCTCTGCTTCTAACTTGCTCCCAAATTGTAAAATGGTCTTATCTATTGGCGATTTCGTTCCAATTCACATTCCAAGTAATATTCGGCATGCTAATTACATTGCCGGTTGCGAAATTGCATTATCTCTTATAGTTTCCGAGATATGGACTATCCATAATTTACACCTTAGGCTCTGCTTCTACCTTGGGCCGAAATTGTAAAATGGTCTTATCTATTGGCGATTTCGTTCCAATTCACATTCCAAGTAATATTCGGCATGCTAATTACATTGCCGGTTGCCAAATTGCATTATCTCTTATAGTTTCCGAGATATGGACTATCGATAATTTACACCTTAGGCTCTGCTTCAAACTTGGGCCCAAATTGTAAAATGGTCTTATCAATTGGCGATTTCGTTCCAATTCACATTCCAAGTAATATTCGGCATGCTAATTACATTGCCGGTTGCCAAATTGCATTATCTCTTATAGTTTCCGAGATATGGACTATCGATAATTTACACCATAGGCTCTGCTTCTAACTTGGGCCCAAATTGTAAAATGGTCCTATCTATTGGCGATTTCGTTCCAATTCACATTCCAAGTAATATTCGGCATGCTAATTTCATTGCCGGTTGCCAAATTGCATTATCTCTTATAGTTTCCGAGATATGGACTATCGATAATTTACACCATAGGCTCTGCTTCTAACTTGGGTCCAAATTGTAAAATGGTCTTATCTATTGGCGATTTCGTTCCAATTCACATTCCAAGTAATATTCGGCATGCTAATTACATTGCCGGTTGCCAAATTGCATTATCTCTTATAGTTTCCGAGATATGGACTATGGATAATTTACACCTTAGGCTCTGCTTCTAACTTGGGCCCAAATTGTAAAATGGTCTTATCTATTGGCGATTTCGTCCCAATTCACAATCCAAGTGATATTCGGCATGCTAATTACATTGCCGGTTGCGAAATTGCATTATCTCTTATAGTTTCCGAGATATGGACTATCAATAATTTACACCTTAGGCTCTGCTTCTAACTTGGGTCCAAATTGTAAAATGGTCTTATCTATTGGCGATTTCGTTCCAATTCACATTCCAAGTAATATTCGGCATGCTAATTACATTGCCGGTTGCCAAATTGCATTATCTCTTATAGTTTCCGAGATATGGACTATCGATAATTTACACCTTAGGCTCTGCTTCTAACTTGGGCCCAAATTGTAAAATGGTCTTATCTATTGGCGATTTCGTTCCAATTCACATTCCAAGTAATATTCGGCATGCTAATTACATTGCCGGTTGCCATATTGCATTATCTCTTATAGTTTCCGAGATATGGACTATCGATAATTTACACCTTAGGCTCTGCTTCTAACTTGGGCCCAAATTGTAAAATGGTCTTATCTATTGGCGATTTCGTTCCAATTCACATTCCAAGTAATATTCGGCATGCTAATTACATTGCCGGTTGCCAAATTGCATTATCTCTTATAGTTTCCGAGATATGGACTATCGATAATTTACACCTTAGGCTCTGCTTCTAACTTGGGCCCAAATTGTAAAATGGTCTTATCTATTGGCGATTTCGTTCCAATTCACATTCCAAGTAATATTCGGCATGCTAATTACATTGCCGGTTGCCAAATTGCATTATCTCTTATAGTTTCCGAGATATGGACTATCGATAATTTACACCTTAGACTCTGCTTCTAACTTGGGCCCAAATTTTAAAATGGTCTTATCTATTGGCGATTTCGTCCCAATTCACATTCCAAGTGATATTCTCCATGCTAATTACATTGCCGGTTGCGAAATTGCATTATCTCTTATAGTTTCCGAGATATGGACTATCAATAATTTACACCTTAGGCTCTGCTTCTAACTTGGGCCCAAATTGTAAAATGGTCTTATCTATTGGCGATTTCGTTCCAATTCACATTCCAAGTAATATTCGGCATGCTAATTACATTGCCGGTTGCGAAATTGCATTATCTCTTATAGTTTCCGAGATATGGACTATCCATAATTTACACCTTAGGCTCTGCTTCTACCTTGGGCCGAAATTGTAAAATGGTCTTATCTATTGGCGATTTCGTTCCAATTCACATTCCAAGTAATATTCGGCATGCTAATTACATTGCCGGTTGCCAAATTGCATTATCTCTTATAGTTTCCGAGATATGGACTATCGATAATTTACACCTTAGGCTCTGCTTCAAACTTGGGCCCAAATTGTAAAATGGTCTTATCAATTGGCGATTTCGTTCCAATTCACATTCCAAGTAATATTCGGCATGCTAATTACATTGCCGGTTGCCAAATTGCATTATCTCTTATAGTTTCCGAGATATGGACTATCGATAATTTACACCATAGGCTCTGCTTCTAACTTGGGCCCAAATTGTAAAATGGTCCTATCTATTGGCGATTTCGTTCCAATTCACATTCCAAGTAATATTCGGCATGCTAATTTCATTGCCGGTTGCCAAATTGCATTATCTCTTATAGTTTCCGAGATATGGACTATCGATAATTTACACCTTAGGCTCTGCTTCTAACTTGCTCCCAAATTGTAAAATGGTCTTATCTATTGGCGATTTCGTTCCAATTCACATTCCAAGTAATATTCGGCATGCTAATTACATTGCCGGTTGCCAAATTGCATTATCACTTATAGTTTCCGAGATATGGACTATCGATAATTTACACCTTAGGCTCTGCTTCTAACTTGGGCCCAAATTGTAAAATGGTCTTATCTATTGGCGATTTCGTTCCAATTCACATTCCAAGTAATATTCGGCATGCTAATTACATTGCCGGTTGCCAAATTGAATTATCTCTTATAGTTTCCGAGATATGGACTATCGATAATTTACACCTTAGGCTCTGCTTCTAACTTGGGCCCAAATTGTAAAATGGTCTTATCTATTGGCGATTTCGTTCCAATTCACATTCCAAGTAATATTCGGCATGCTAATTACATTGCCGGTTGCCAAATTGCATTATCTCTTATAGTTTCCGAGATATGGACTATCGATAATTTACACCTTATTCTCTGCTTCTAACTTGGGCCCAAATTGTAAAATGGTCTTATCTATTGGCGATTTCGTTCCAATTCACATTCCAAGTAATATTCGGCATGCTAATTACATTGCCGGTTGCCAAATTGAATTATCTCTTATAGTTTCCGAGATATGGACTATCGATAATTTACACCTTAGGCTCTGCTTCTAACTTGGGCCCAAATTGTAAAATGGTCTTATCTATTGGCGATTTCGTTCCAATTCACATTCCAAGTAATATTCGGCATGCTAATTACATTGCCGGTTGCCAAATTGCATTATCTCTTATAGTTTCCGAGATATGGACTATCGATAAATTACACCTTAGGCTCTGCTTCTAACTTGGGCCCAAATTGTAAAATGGTCTTATCTATTGGCGATTTCGTTCCAATTCACATTCCAAGTAATATTCGGCATGCTAATTACATTGCCGGTTGCCAAATTGAATTATCTCTTATAGTTTCCGAGATATGGACTATCGATAATTTACACCTTAGGCTCTGCTTCTAACTTGGGCCCAAATTGTAAAATGGTCTTATCTATTGGCGATTTCGTTCCAATTCACATTCCAAGTAATATTGGGCATGCTAATTACATTGCCGGTTGCCAAATTGCATTATCTCTTATAGTTTCCGAGATATGGACTATCGATAATTTACACCATAGGCTCTGCTTCTAACTTGGGCCCAAATTGTAAAATGGTCTTATCTATTGGCGATTTCGTTCCAATTCACATTCCAAGTAATATTCGGCATGCTAATTACATTGCCGGTTGCCAAATTGAATTATCTCTTATAGTTTCCGAGATATGGACTATGGATAATTTACACCTTAGGCTCTGCTTCTAACTTGGGCCCAAATTGTAAAATGGTCTTATCTATTGGCGATTTCGTTCCAATTCACATTCCAAGTAATATTGGGCATGCTAATTACATTGCCGGTTGCCAAATTGCATTATCTCTTATAGTTTCCGAGATATGGACTATCGATAATTTACACCATAGGCTCTGCTTCTAACTTGGGCCCAAATTGTAAAATGGTCTTACCTATTGGCGATTTCGTTCCAATTCACATTCCAAGTAATATTCGGCATGCTAATTACATTGCCGGTTGCCAAATTGCATTATCTCTTATAGTTTCCGAGATATGGACTATCGATAATTTACACCTTAGGCTCTGCTTCTAACTTGGGCAAAAATTGTAAAATGGTCTTATCTATTGGCGATTTCGTTCCAATTCACATTCCAAGTGATATTCGGCATGCTAATTACATTGCCGGTTGCGAAATTGCATTATCTCTTATAGTTTCCGAGATATGGACTATCAATAATTTACACCTTAGGCTCTGCTTCTAACTTGGGTCCAAATTGTAAAATGGTCTTATCTATTGGCGATTTCGTTCCAATTCACATTCCAAGTAATATTCGGCATGCTAATTACATTGCCGGTTGCCAAATTGCATTATCTCTTATAGTTTCCGAGATATGGACTATCCATAATTTACACCTTAGGCTCTGCTTCTACCTTGGGCCGAAATTGTAAAATGGTCTTATCTATTGGCGATTTCGTTCCAATTCACATTCCAAGTAATATTCGGCATGCTAATTACATTGCCGGTTGCCAAATTGCATTATCTCTTATAGTTTCCGAGATATGGACTATCGATAATTTACACCTTAGGCTCTGCTTCAAACTTGGGCCCAAATTGTAAAATGGTCTTATCAATTGGCGATTTCGTTCCAATTCACATTCCAAGTAATATTCGGCATGCTAATTACATTGCCGGTTGCCAAATTGCATTATCTCTTATAGTTTCCGAGATATGGACTATCGATAATTTACACCATAGGCTCTGCTTCTAACTTGGGCCCAAATTGTAAAATGGTCCTATCTATTGGCGATTTCGTTCCAATTCACATTCCAAGTAATATTCGGCATGCTAATTTCATTGCCGGTTGCCAAATTGCATTATCTCTTATAGTTTCCGAGATATGGACTATCGATAATTTACACCATAGGCTCTGCTTCTAACTTGGGTCCAAATTGTAAAATGGTCCTATCTATTGGCGATTTCGTTCCAATTCACATTCCAAGTAATATTCGGCATGCTAATTACATTGCCGGTTGCCAAATTGCATTATCTCTTATAGTTTCCGAGATATGGACTATGGATAATTTACACCTTAGGCTCTGCTTCTAACTTGGGCCCAAATTGTAAAATGGTCTTATCTATTGGCGATTTCGTCCCAATTCACAATCCAAGTGATATTCGGCATGCTAATTACATTGCCGGTTGCGAAATTGCATTATCTCTTATAGTTTCCGAGATATGGACTATCAATAATTTACACCTTAGGCTCTGCTTCTAACTTGGGTCCAAATTGTAAAATGGTCTTATCTATTGGCGATTTCGTTCCAATTCACATTCCAAGTAATATTCGGCATGCTAATTACATTGCCGGTTGCCAAATTGCATTATCTCTTATAGTTTCCGAGATATGGACTATCGATAATTTACACCTTAGGCTCTGCTTCTAACTTGGGCCCAAATTGTAAAATGGTCTTATCTATTGGCGATTTCGTTCCAATTCACATTCCAAGTAATATTCGGCATGCTAATTACATTGCCGGTTGCCATATTGCATTATCTCTTATAGTTTCCGAGATATGGACTATCGATAATTTACACCTTAGGCTCTGCTTCTAACTTGGGCCCAAATTGTAAAATGGTCTTATCTATTGGCGATTTCGTTCCAATTCACATTCCAAGTAATATTCGGCATGCTAATTACATTGCCGGTTGCCAAATTGCATTATCTCTTATAGTTTCCGAGATATGGACTATCGATAATTTACACCTTAGGCTCTGCTTCTAACTTGGGCCCAAATTGTAAAATGGTCTTATCTATTGGCGATTTCGTTCCAATTCACATTCCAAGTAATATTCGGCATGCTAATTACATTGCCGGTTGCCAAATTGCATTATCTCTTATAGTTTCCGAGATATGGACTATCGATAATTTACACCTTAGGCTCTGCTTCTAACTTGGGCCCAAATTGTAAAATGGTCTTATCTATTGGCGATTTCGTTCCAATTCACATTCCAAGTAATATTCGGCATGCTAATTACATTGCCGGTTGCCAAATTGCATTATCTCTTATAGTTTCCGAGATATGGACTATCGATAATTTACACCTTAGACTCTGCTTCTAACTTGGGCCCAAATTTTAAAATGGTCTTATCTATTGGCGATTTCGTCCCAATTCACATTCCAAGTGATATTCTCCATGCTAATTACATTGCCGGTTGCGAAATTGCATTATCTCTTATAGTTTCCGAGATATGGACTATCAATAATTTACACCTTAGGCTCTGCTTCTAACTTGGGCCCAAATTGTAAAATGGTCTTATCTATTGGCGATTTCGTTCCAATTCACATTCCAAGTAATATTCGGCATGCTAATTACATTGCCGGTTGCGAAATTGCATTATCTCTTATAGTTTCCGAGATATGGACTATCCATAATTTACACCTTAGGCTCTGCTTCTACCTTGGGCCGAAATTGTAAAATGGTCTTATCTATTGGCGATTTCGTTCCAATTCACATTCCAAGTAATATTCGGCATGCTAATTACATTGCCGGTTGCCAAATTGCATTATCTCTTATAGTTTCCGAGATATGGACTATCGATAATTTACACCTTAGGCTCTGCTTCAAACTTGGGCCCAAATTGTAAAATGGTCTTATCAATTGGCGATTTCGTTCCAATTCACATTCCAAGTAATATTCGGCATGCTAATTACATTGCCGGTTGCCAAATTGCATTATCTCTTATAGTTTCCGAGATATGGACTATCGATAATTTACACCATAGGCTCTGCTTCTAACTTGGGCCCAAATTGTAAAATGGTCCTATCTATTGGCGATTTCGTTCCAATTCACATTCCAAGTAATATTCGGCATGCTAATTTCATTGCCGGTTGCCAAATTGCATTATCTCTTATAGTTTCCGAGATATGGACTATCGATAATTTACACCTTAGGCTCTGCTTCTAACTTGCTCCCAAATTGTAAAATGGTCTTATCTATTGGCGATTTCGTTCCAATTCACATTCCAAGTAATATTCGGCATGCTAATTACATTGCCGGTTGCCAAATTGCATTATCTCTTATAGTTTCCGAGATATGGACTATCGATAATTTACACCTTAGGCTCTGCTTCTAACTTGGGCAGAAATTGTAAAATGGTCTTATCTATTGGCGATTTCGTTCCAATTCACATTCCAAGTAATATTCGGCATGCTAATTACATTGCCGGTTGCCAAATTGAATTATCTCTTATAGTTTCCGAGATATGGACTATCGATAATTTACACCTTAGGCTCTGCTTCTAACTTGGGCCCAAATTGTAAAATGGTCTTATCTATTGGCGATTTCGTTCCAATTCACATTCCAAGTAATATTCGGCATGCTAATTACATTGCCGGTTGCCAAATTGCATTATCTCTTATAGTTTCCGAGATATGGACTATCGATAATTTACACCTTAGGCTCTGCTTCTAACTTGGGCCCAAATTGTAAAATGGTCTTATCTATTGGCGATTTCGTTCCAATTCACATTCCAAGTAATATTCGGCATGCTAATTACATTGCCGGTTGCCAAATTGCATTATCTCTTATAGTTTCCGAGATATGGACTATCGATAATTTACACCTTAGGCTCTGCTTCTAACTTGGGCCCAAATTGTAAAATGGTCTTATCTATTGGCGATTTCGTTCCAATTCACATTCCAAGTAATATTCGGCATGCTAATTACATTGCCGGTTGCCAAATTGCATTATCTCTTATAGTTTCCGAGATATGGACTATCGATAATTTACACCTTAGACTCTGCTTCTAACTTGGGCCCAAATTGTAAAATGGTCTTATCTATTGGCGATTTCGTTCCAATTCACATTCCAAGTAATATTCGGCATGCTAATTACATTGCCGGTTGCCAAATTGCATTATCTCTTATAGTTTCCGAGATATGGACTATCGATAATTTACACCTTAGACTCTGCTTCTAACTTGGGCCCAAATTTTAAAATGGTCTTATCTATTGGCGATTTCGTCCCAATTCACATTCCAAGTGGTATTCTCCATGCTAATTACATTGCCGGTTGCGAAATTGCATTATCTCTTATAGTTTCCGAGATATGGACTATCGATAATTTACACCATAGGCTCTGCTTCTAACTTGGGCCCAAATTGTAAAATGGTCCTATCTATTGGCGATTTCGTTCCAATTCACATTCCAAGTAATATTCGGCATGCTAATTTCATTGCCGGTTGCCAAATTGCATTATCTCTTATAGTTTCCGAGATATGGACTATCGATAATTTACACCTTAGGCTCTGCTTCTAACTTGGGCCCAAATTGTAAAATGGTCTTATCTATTGGCGATTTCGTTCCAATTCACATTCCAAGTAATATTCGGCATGCTAATTACATTGCCGGTTGCCAAATTGCATTATCTCTTATAGTTTCCGAGATATGGACTATCGATAATTTACACCTTATTCTCTGCTTCTAACTTGGGCCCAAATTGTAAAATGGTCTTATCTATTGGCGATTTCGTTCCAATTCACATTCCAAGTAATATTCGGCATGCTAATTACATTGCCGGTTGCCAAATTGAATTATCTCTTATAGTTTCCGAGATATGGACTATCGATAATTTACACCTTAGGCTCTGCTTCTAACTTGGGCCCAAATTGTAAAATGGTCTTATCTATTGGCGATTTCGTTCCAATTCACATTCCAAGTAATATTCGGCATGCTAATTACATTGCCGGTTGCCAAATTGCATTATCTCTTATAGTTTCCGAGATATGGACTATCGATAATTTACACCTTAGGCTCTGCTTCTAACTTGGGCCCAAATTGTAAAATGGTCTTATCTATTGGCGATTTCGTTCCAATTCACATTCCAAGTAATATTCGGCATGCTAATTACATTGCCGGTTGCCAAATTGAATTATCTCTTATAGTTTCCGAGATATGGACTATCGATAATTTACACCTTAGGCTCTGCTTCTAACTTGGGCCCAAATTGTAAAATGGTCTTATCTATTGGCGATTTCGTTCCAATTCACATTCCAAGTAATATTGGGCATGCTAATTACATTGCCGGTTGCCAAATTGCATTATCTCTTATAGTTTCCGAGATATGGACTATCGATAATTTACACCATAGGCTCTGCTTCTAACTTGGGCCCAAATTGTAAAATGGTCTTATCTATTGGCGATTTCGTTCCAATTCACATTCCAAGTAATATTCGGCATGCTAATTACATTGCCGGTTGCCAAATTGAATTATCTCTTATAGTTTCCGAGATATGGACTATGGATAATTTACACCTTAGGCTCTGCTTCTAACTTGGGCCCAAATTGTAAAATGGTCTTATCTATTGGCGATTTCGTTCCAATTCACATTCCAAGTAATATTGGGCATGCTAATTACATTGCCGGTTGCCAAATTGCATTATCTCTTATAGTTTCCGAGATATGGACTATCGATAATTTACACCATAGGCTCTGCTTCTAACTTGGGCCCAAATTGTAAAATGGTCTTACCTATTGGCGATTTCGTTCCAATTCACATTCCAAGTAATATTCGGCATGCTAATTACATTGCCGGTTGCCAAATTGCATTATCTCTTATAGTTTCCGAGATATGGACTATCGATAATTTACACCTTAGGCTCTGCTTCTAACTTGGGCAAAAATTGTAAAATGGTCTTATCTATTGGCGATTTCGTTCCAATTCACATTCCAAGTGATATTCGGCATGCTAATTACATTGCCGGTTGCGAAATTGCATTATCTCTTATAGTTTCCGAGATATGGACTATCAATAATTTACACCTTAGGCTCTGCTTCTAACTTGGGTCCAAATTGTAAAATGGTCTTATCTATTGGCGATTTCGTTCCAATTCACATTCCAAGTAATATTCGGCATGCTAATTACATTGCCGGTTGCCAAATTGCATTATCTCTTATAGTTTCCGAGATATGGACTATCGATAATTTACACCTTAGGCTCTGCTTCTAACTTGGGCCCAAATTGTAAAATGGTCTTATCTATTGGCGATTTCGTTCCAATTCACATTCCAAGTAATATTCGGCATGCTAATTACATTGCCGGTTGCCAAATTGCATTATCTCTTATAGTTTCCGAGATATGGACTATCGATAATTTACACCTTAGGCTCTGCTTCTAACTTGGGCCCAAATTGTAAAATGGTCTTATCTATTGGCGATTTCGTCCCAATTCACATTCCAAGTGATATTCGGCATGCTAATTACATTGCCGGTTGCGAAATTGCATTATCTCTTATAGTTTCCGAGATATGGACTATCAATAATTTACACCTTAGGCTCTGCTTCTAACTTGGGTCCAAATTGTAAAATGGTCTTATCTATTGGCGATTTCGTTCCAATTCACATTCCAAGTAATATTCGGCATGCTTATTACATTGCCGGTTGCCAAATTGCATTATCTCTTATAGTTTCCGAGATATGGACTATCGATAATTTACACCTTAGGCTCTGCTTCTAACTTGGGCCCAAATTGTAAAATGGTCTTATCTATTGGCGATTTCGTTCCAATTCACATTCCAAGTAATATTCGGCATGCTAATTACATTGCCGGTTGCCAAATTGCATTATCTCTTATAGTTTCCGAGATATGGACTATCGATAATTTACACCTTAGGCTCTGCTTCTAACTTGGGCCCAAATTGTAAAATGGTCTTATCTATTGGCGATTTCGTTCCAATTCACATTCCAAGTAATATTCGGCATGCTAATTACATTGCCGGTTGCCAAATTGCATTATCTCTTATAGTTTCCGAGATATGGACTATCGATAATTTACACCTTAGGCTCTGCTTCTAACTTGGGCCCAAATTGTAAAATGGTCTTATCTATTGGCGATTTCGTTCCAATTCACATTCCAAGTAATATTCGGCATGCTAATTACATTGCCGGTTGCCAAATTGCATTATCACTTATAGTTTCCGAGATATGGACTATCGATAATTTACACCTTAGGCTCTGCTTCTAACTTGGGCCCAAATTGTAAAATGGTCTTATCTATTGGCGATTTCGTCCCAATTCACATTCCAAGTGATATTCGGCATGCTAATTACATTGCCGTTTGCGAAATTGCATTATCTCTTATAGTTTCCGAGATATGGACTATCAATAATTTACACCTTAGGCTCTGCTTCTAACTTGGGTCCAAATTGTAAAATTTTCTTATCTATTGGCGATTTCGTTCCAATTCACATTCCAAGTAATATTGGGCATGCTAATTACATTGCCGTTTGCCAAATTGCATTATCTCTTATAGTTTCCGAGATATGGACTATCGATAATTTACACCTTAGGCTCTGCTTCTAACTTGGGCCCAAATTGTAAAATGGTCTTATCTATTGGCGATTTCGTTCCAATTCACATTCCAAGTAATATTCGGCATGCTAATTACATTGCCGGTTGCCAAATTGCATTATCTCTTATAGTTTCAGAGATATGGACTATCGATAATTTACACCTTAGGCTCTGCTTCTAACTTGGGCCCAAATTGTAAAATGGTCTTATCTATTGGCAATTTCGTTCCAATTCACATTCCAAGTAATATTCGGCATGCTAATTACATTGCCGGTTGCCAAATTGCATTATCTCTTATAGTTTCCGAGATATGGACTATCGATAATTTACACCTTAGGCTCTGCTTCTAACTTGGGCCCAAATTGTAAAATGGTCTTATCTATTGGCGATTTCGTTCCAATTCACATTCCAAGTAATATTCGGCATGCTAATTACATTGCCGGTTGCCAAATTGCATTAACTCTTATAGTTTCCGAGATATGGACTATCGATAATTTACACCTTAGGCTCTGCTTCTAACTTGGGCCCAAATTGTAAAATGGTCTTATCTATTGGCGATTTCGTTCCAATTCACATTCCAAGTAATATTCGGCATACTAATTACATTGCCGGTTGCCAAATTGCATTATCTCTTATAGTTTCCGAGATATGGACTATCGATAATTTACACCATAGGCTCTGCTTCTAACTTGGGCCCAAATTGTAAAATGGCCTTATCTATTGGCGATTTCGTTCCAATTCACATTCCAAGTAATATTCGGCATGCTAATTACATTGCCGGTTGCCAAATTGCATTATCTCTTATAGTTTCCGAGATATGGACTATCGATAATTTACACCTTAGGCTCTGCTTCTAACTTGGGCCCAAATTGTAAAATGGTCTTATCTATTGGCGATTTCGTTCCAATTCACATTCCAAGTAATATTCGGCATGCTAATAACATTGAAGGTTGCCAAATTGCATTATCTCTTATAGTTTCCGAGATATGGACTATCGATAATTTACACCTTAGGCTCTGCTTCTAACTTGGGCCCAAATTGTAAAATGGTCTTATCTATTGGCGATTTCGTTCCAATTCACATTCCAAGTAATATTCGGCATGCTAATTACATTGCCGGTTGCCAAATTGAATTATCTCTTATAGTTTCCGAGATATGGACTATCGATAATTTACACCTTAGGCTCTGCTTCTAACTTGGGCCCAAATTGTAAAATGGTCTTACCTATTGGCGATTTCGTTCCAATTCACATTCCAAGTAATATTCGGCATGCTAATTACATTGCCGGTTGCCAAATTGCATTATCTCTTATAGTTTCCGAGATATGGACTATCGATAATTTACACCTTAGGCTCTGCTTCTAACTTGCGCCCAAATTGTAAAATGGTCTTATCTATTGGCGATTTCGTTCCAATTCACATTCCAAGTAATATTCGGCATGCTAATTACATTGCCGGTTGCCAAATTGCATTATCTCTTATAGTTTCCGAGATATGGACTATCGATAATTTACACCTTAGGCTCTGCTTCTAACTTGGGCCCAAATTGTAAAATGGTCTTATCTATTGGCGATTTCGTCACAATTCACATTCCAAGTGATATTCGGCATGCTAATTACATTGCCGGTTGCCAAATTGCATTATCTCTTATAGTTTCCGAGATATGGACTATCGATAATTTACACCATAGGCTCTGCTTCTAACTTGGGCCCAAATTGTAAAATGGTCTTATCTATTGGCGATTTCGTTCCAATTCACATTCCAAGTAATATTCGGCATGCTAATTACATTGCCGGTCGCCAAATTGCATTATCTCTTATAGTTCCCGAGATATGGACTATCGATAATTTACACCTTAGGCTCTGCTGCTAACTTGCTCCCAAATTGTAAAATGGTCTTATCTATTGGCGATTTCGTTCCAATTCACATTCCAAGTAATATTCGGCATGCTAATTACATTGCCGGTTGCCAAATTTCATTATCTCTTATAGTTTCCGAGATATGGACTATCGATAATTTACACCTTAGGCTCTGCTTCTAACTTGGGCCCAAATTGTAAAATGGTCTTATCTATTGGCGATTTCGTTCCAATTCACATTCCAAGTAATATTCGGCATGCTAATTACATTGCCGGTTGCCAAATTGAATTATCTCTTATAGTTTCCGAGATATGGACTATCGATAATTTACACCTTAGGCTCTGCTTCTAACTTGGGCCCAAATTGTAAAATGGTCTTATCTATTGGCGATTTCGTTCCAATTCACATTCCAAGTAATATTGGGCATGCTAATTACATTGCCGGTTGCCAAATTGTATTATCTCTTATAGTTTCCGAGATATGGACTATCGATAATTTACACCATAGGCTCTGCTTCTAACTTGGGTCCAAATTGTAAAATGGTCTTATCTATTGGCGATTTCGTTCCAATTCACATTCCAAGTAATATTCGGCATGCTAATTACATTGCCGGTTGCCAAATTGAATTATCTCTTATAGTTTCCGAGATATGGACTATCGATAATTTACACCTTAGGCTCTGCTTCTAACTTGGGCCCAAATTGTAAAATGGTCTTATCTATTGGCGATTTCGTTCCAATTCACATTCCAAGTAATATTGGGCATGCTAATTACATTGCCGGTTGCCAAATTGCATTATCTCTTATAGTTTCCGAGATATGGACTATCGATAATTTACACCATAGGCTCTGCTTCTAACTTGGGCCCAAATTGTAAAATGGTCTTACCTATTGGCGATTTCGTTCCAATTCACATTCCAAGTAATATTCGGCATGCTAATTACATTGCCGGTCGCCAAATTGCATTATCTCTTATAGTTCCCGAGATATGGACTATCGATAATTTACACCTTAGGCTCTGCTGCTAACTTGCTCCCAAATTGTAAAATGGTCTTATCTATTGGCGATTTCGTTCCAATTCACATTCCAAGTAATATTCGGCATGCTAATTACATTGCCGGTTGCCAAATTTCATTATCTCTTATAGTTTCCGAGATATGGACTATCGATAATTTACACCTTAGGCTCTGCTTCTAACTTGGGCCCAAATTGTAAAATGGTCTTATCTATTGGCGATTTCGTTCCAATTCACATTCCAAGTAATATTCGGCATGCTAATTACATTGCCGGTTGCCAAATTGAATTATCTCTTATAGTTTCCGAGATATGGACTATCGATAATTTACACCTTAGGCTCTGCTTCTAACTTGGGCCCAAATTGTAAAATGGTCTTATCTATTGGCGATTTCGTTCCAATTCACATTCCAAGTAATATTGGGCATGCTAATTACATTGCCGGTTGCCAAATTGTATTATCTCTTATAGTTTCCGAGATATGGACTATCGATAATTTACACCATAGGCTCTGCTTCTAACTTGGGTCCAAATTGTAAAATGGTCTTATCTATTGGCGATTTCGTTCCAATTCACATTCCAAGTAATATTCGGCATGCTAATTACATTGCCGGTTGCCAAATTGAATTATCTCTTATAGTTTCCGAGATATGGACTATCGATAATTTACACCTTAGGCTCTGCTTCTAACTTGGGCCCAAATTGTAAAATGGTCTTATCTATTGGCGATTTCGTTCCAATTCACATTCCAAGTAATATTGGGCATGCTAATTACATTGCCGGTTGCCAAATTGCATTATCTCTTATAGTTTCCGAGATATGGACTATCGATAATTTACACCATAGGCTCTGCTTCTAACTTGGGCCCAAATTGTAAAATGGTCTTACCTATTGGCGATTTCGTTCCAATTCACATTCCAAGTAATATTCGGCATGCTAATTACATTGCCGGTTGCCAAATTGCATTATCTCTTATAGTTTCCGAGATATGGACTATCGATAATTTACACCATAGGCTCTGCTTCTAACTTGGGCCCAAATTGTAAAATGGTCTTACCTATTGGCGATTTCGTTCCAATTCACATTCCAAGTAATATTCGGCATGCTAATTACATTGCCGGTTGCCAAATTGCATTATCTCTTTTAGTTTCCGAGATATGGACTATCGATAATTTACACCTTAGGCTCTGCTTCTAACTTGGGCCCAAATTGTAAAATGGTCTTATCTATTGGCGATTTCGTTCCAATTCACATTCCAAGTAATATTCGGCATGCTAATTACATTGCTGGTTGCCAAATTGCATTATCTCTTATAGTTTCCGAGATATGGACTATCGATAATTTACACCTTAGGCTCTGCTTCTAACTTGGGCCCAAATTGTAAAATGGTCTTATCTATTGGCGATTTCGTCCCAATTCACATTCCAAGTGATATTCGGCATGCTAATTACATTGCCGGTTGCGAAATTGCATTATCTCTTATAGTTTCCGAGATATGGACTATCAATAATTTACACCTTAGGCTCTGCTTCTAACTTGGGTCCAAATTGTAAAATGGTCTTATCTATTGGCGATTTCGTTCCAATTCACATTCCAAGTAATATTCGGCATGCTAATTACATTGCCGGTTGCCAAATTGCATTATCTCTTATAGTTTCCGAGATATGGACTATCGATAATTTACACCTTAGGCTCTGCTTCTAACTTGGGCCCAAATTGTAAAATGGTCTTATCTATTGGCGATTTCGTTCCAATTCACATTCCAAGTAATATTCGGCATGCTAATTACATTGCCGGTTGCCAAATTGCATTATCTCTTATAGTTTCCGAGATATGGACTATCGATAATTTACACCTTAGGCTCTGCTTCTAACTTGGGCCCAAATTGTAAAATGGTCTTATCTATTGGCGATTTCGTCCCAATTCACAATCCAAGTGATATTCGGTATGCTAATTACATTGCCGGTTGCGAAATTGCATTATCTCTTATAGTTTCCGAGATATGGACTATCAATAATTTACACCTTAGGCTCTGCTTCTAACTTGGGTCCAAATTGTAAAATGGTCTTATCTATTGGCGATTTCGTTCCAATTCACATTCCAAGTAATATTCGGCATGCTAATTACATTGCCGGTTGCCAAATTGCATTATCTCTTATAGTTTCCGAGATATGGACTATCGATAATTTACACCTTAGGCTCTGCTTCTAACTTGGGCCCAAATTGTAAAATGGTCTTATCTATTGGCGATTTTGTTCCAATTCACATTCCAAGTAATATTCGGCATGCTAATTACATTGCCGTTTGCCAAATTGCATTATCTCTTATAGTTTCCGAGATATGGACTATCGATAATTTACACCTTAGGCTCTGCTTCTAACTTGGGCCCAAATTGTAAAATGGTCTTATCTATTGGCGATTTCGTTCCAATTCACATTCCAAGTAATATTCGGCATGCTAATTACATTGCCGGTTGCCAAATTGCATTATCTCTTATAGTTTCCGAGATATGGACTATCGATAATTTACACCTTAGGCTCTGCTTCTAACTTGGGCCCAAATTGTAAAATGGTCTTATCTATTGGCGATTTCGTTCCAATTCACATTCCAAGTAATATTCGGCATGCTAATTACATTGCCGGTTGCCAAATTGCATTATCTCTTATAGTTTCCGAGATATGGACTATCGATAATTTACACCTTAGGCTCTGCTTCTAACTTGGGCCCAAATTGTAAAATGGTCTTATCTATTGGCGATTTCGTTCCAATTCACATTCCAAGTAATATTCGGCATGCTAATTACATTGCCGGTTGCCAAATTGCATTATCTCTTATAGTTTCCGAGATATGGACTATCGATAATTTACACCTTAGGCTCTGCTTCTAACTTGGGCCCAAATTTTAAAATGGTCTTATCTATTGGCGATTTCGTCCCAATTCACATTCCAAGTGATATTCTCCATGCTAATTACATTGCCGGTTGCGAAATTGCATTATCTCTTATAGTTTCCGAGATATGGACTATCAATAATTTACACCTTAGGCTCTGCTTCTAACTTGGGCCCAAATTGTAAAATGGTCTTATCTATTGGCGATTTCGTTCCAATTCACATTCCAAGTAATATTCGGCATGCTAATTACATTGCCGGTTGCGAAATTGCATTGTCTCTTATAGTTTCCGAGATATGGACTATCCATAATTTACACCTTAGGCTCTGCTTCTACCTTGGGCCCAAATTGTAAAATGGTCTTATCTATTGGCGATTTCGTTCCAATTCACATTCCAAGTAATATTCGGCATGCTAATTACATTGCCGGTTGCCAAATTGCATTATCTCTTATAGTTTCCGAGATATGGACTATCGATAATTTACACCTTAGGCTCTGCTTCTAACTTGGGCCCAAATTGTAAAATGGTCTTATCTATTGGCGATTTCGTTCCAATTCACATTCCAAGTAATATTCGGCATGCTAATTACATTGCCGGTTGCCAAATTGAATTATCTCTTATAGTTTCCGAGATATGGACTATCGATAATTTACACCTTAGGCTCTGCTTCTAACTTGGGCCCAAATTGTAAAATGGTCTTATCTATTGGCGATTTCGTTCCAATTCACATTCCAAGTAATATTCGGCATGCTAATTACATTGCCGGTTGCCAAATTGCATTATCTCTTATAGTTTCCGAGATATGGACTATCGATAATTTACACCTTATTCTCTGCTTCTAACTTGGGCCCAAATTGTAAAATGGTCTTATCTATTGGCGATTTCGTTCCAATTCACATTCCAAGTAATATTCGGCATGCTAATTACATTGCCGGTTGCCAAATTGAATTATCTCTTATAGTTTCCGAGATATGGACTATCGATAATTTACACCTTAGGCTCTGCTTCTAGCTTGGGCCCAAATTGTAAAATGGTCTTATCTATTGGCGATTTCGTTCCAATTCACATTCCAAGTAATATTGGGCATGCTAATTACATTGCCGGTTGCCAAATTGCATTATCTCTTATAGTTTCCGAGATATGGACTATCGATAATTTACACCATAGGCTCTGCTTCTAACTTGGGCCCAAATTGTAAAATGGTCTTATCTATTGGCGATTTCGTTCCAATTCACATTCCAAGTAATATTCGGCATGCTAATTACATTGCCGGTTGCCAAATTGAATTATCTCTTATAGTTTCCGAGATATGGACTATCGATAATTTACACCTTAGGCTCTGCTTCTAACTTGGGCCCAAATTGTAAAATGGTCTTATCTATTGGCGATTTCGTTCCAATTCACATTCCAAGTAATATTGGGCATGCTAATTACATTGCCGGTTGCCAAATTGCATTATCTCTTATAGTTTCCGAGATATGGACTATCGATAATTTACACCATAGGCTCTGCTTCTAACTTGGGCCCAAATTGTAAAATGGTCTTACCTATTGGCGATTTCGTTCCAATTTACATTCCAAGTAATATTCGGCATGCTAATTACATTGCCGGTTGCCAAATTGCATTATCTCTTATAGTTTCCGAGATATGGACTATCGATAATTTACACCTTAGGCTCTGCTTCTAACTTGGGCCCAAATTGTAAAATGGTCTTATCTATTGGCGATTTCGTTCCAATTCACATTCCAAGTGATATTCGGCATGCTAATTACATTGCCGGTTGCGAAATTGCATTATCTCTTATAGTTTCCGAGATATGGACTATCAATAATTTACACCTTAGGCTCTGCTTCTAACTTGGGTCCAAATTGTAAAATGGTCTTATCTATTGGCGATTTCGTTCCAATTCACATTCCAAGTAATATTCGGCATGCTAATTACATTGCCGGTTGCCAAATTGCATTATCTCTTATAGTTTCCGAGATATGGACTATCGATAATTTACACCTTAGGCTCTGCTTCTAACTTGGGCCCAAATTGTAAAATGGTCTTATCTATTGGCGATTTCGTTCCAATTCACATTCCAAGTAATATTCGGCATGCTAATTACATTGCCGGTTGCCAAATTGCATTATCTCTTATAGTTTCCGAGATATGGACTATCGATAATTTACACCTTAGGCTCTGCTTCTAACTTGGGCCCAAATTGTAAAATGGTCTTATCTATTGGCGATTTCGTCCCAATTCACATTCCAAGTGATATTCGGCATGCTAATTACATTGCCGGTTGCGAAATTGCATTATCTCTTATAGTTTCCGAGATATGGACTATCAATAATTTACACCTTAGGCTCTGCTTCTAACTTGGGTCCAAATTGTAAAATGGTCTTATCTATTGGCGATTTCGTTCCAATTCACATTCCAAGTAATATTCGGCATGCTAATTACATTGCCGGTTGCCAAATTGCATTATCTCTTATAGTTTCCGAGATATGGACTATCGATAATTTACACCTTAGGCTCTGCTTCTAACTTGGGCCCAAATTGTAAAATGGTCTTATCTATTGGCGATTTCGTTCCAATTCACATTCCAAGTAATATTCGGCATGCTAATTACATTGCCGGTTGCCAAATTGCATTATCTCTTATAGTTTCCGAGATATGGACTATCGATAATTTACACCTTAGGCTCTGCTTCTAACTTGGGCCCAAATTGTAAAATGGTCTTATCTATTGGCGATTTCGTTCCAATTCACATTCCAAGTAATATTCGGCATGCTAATTACATTGCCGGTTGCCAAATTGCATTATCTCTTATAGTTTCCGAGATATGGACTATCGATAATTTACACCTTAGGCTCTGCTTCTAACTTGGGCCCAAATTGTAAAATGGTCTTATCTATTGGCGATTTCGTTCCAATTCACATTCCAAGTAATATTCGGCATTCTAATTACATTGCCGGTTGCCAAATTGCATTATCACTTATAGTTTCCGAGATATGGACTATCGATAATTTACACCTTAGGCTCTGCTTCTAACTTGGGCCCAAATTGTAAAATGGTCTTATCTATTGGCGATTTCGTCCCAATTCACATTCCAAGTGATATTCGGCATGCTAATTACATTGCCGGTTGCGAAATTGCATTATCTCTTATAGTTTCCGAGATATGGACTATCAATAATTTACACCTTAGGCTCTGCTTCTAACTTGGGTCCAAATTGTAAAATTTTCTTATCTATTGGCGATTTCGTTCCAATTCACATTCCAAGTAATATTCGGCATGCTAATTACATTGCCGGTTGCCAAATTGCATTATCTCTTATAGTTTCCGAGATATGGACTATCGATAATTTACACCTTAGGCTCTGCTTCTAACTTGGGCCCAAATTGTAAAATGGTCTTATCTATTGGCGATTTCGTTCCAATTCACATTCCAAGTAATATTCGGCATGCTAATTACATTGCCGGTTGCCAAATTGCATTATCTCTTATAGTTTCAGAGATATGGACTATCGATAATTTACACCTTAGGCTCTGCTTCTAACTTGGGCCCAAATTGTAAAATGGTCTTATCTATTGGCAATTTCGTTCCAATTCACATTCCAAGTAATATTCGGCATGCTAATTACATTGCCGGTTGCCAAATTGCATTATCTCTTATAGTTTCCGAGATATGGACTATCGATAATTTACACCTTAGGCTCTGCTTCTAACTTGGGCCCAAATTGTAAAATGGTCTTATCTATTGGCGATTTCGTTCCAATTCACATTCCAAGTAATATTCGGCATGCTAATTACATTGCCGGTTGCCAAATTGCATTAACTCTTATAGTTTCCGAGATATGGACTATCGATAATTTACACCTTAGGCTCTGCTTCTAACTTGGGCCCAAATTGTAAAATGGTCTTATCTATTGGCGATTTCGTTCCAATTCACATTCCAAGTAATATTCGGCATACTAATTACATTGCCGGTTGCCAAATTGCATTATCTCTTATAGTTTCCGAGATATGGACTATCGATAATTTACACCATAGGCTCTGCTTCTAACTTGGGCCCAAATTGTAAAATGGCCTTATCTATTGGCGATTTCGTTCCAATTCACATTCCAAGTAATATTCGGCATGCTAATTACATTGCCGGTTGCCAAATTGCATTATCTCTTATAGTTTCCGAGATATGGACTATCGATAATTTACACCTTAGGCTCTGCTTCTAACTTGGGCCCAAATTGTAAAATGGTCTTATCTATTGGCGATTTCGTTCCAATTCACATTCCAAGTAATATTCGGCATGCTAATTACATTGAAGGTTGCCAAATTGCATTATCTCTTATAGTTTCCGAGATATGGACTATCGATAATTTACACCTTAGGCTCTGCTTCTAACTTGGGCCCAAATTGTAAAATGGTCTTATCTATTGGCGATTTCGTTCCAATTCACATTCCAAGTAATATTCGGCATGCTAATTACATTGCCGGTTGCCAAATTGAATTATCTCTTATAGTTTCCGAGATATGGACTATCGATAATTTACACCTTAGGCTCTGCTTCTAACTTGGGCCCAAATTGTAAAATGGTCTTACCTATTGGCGATTTCGTTCCAATTCACATTCCAAGTAATATTCGGCATGCTAATTACATTGCCGGTTGCCAAATTGCATTATCTCTTATAGTTTCCGAGATATGGACTATCGATAATTTACACCTTAGGCTCTGCTTCTAACTTGGGCCCAAATTGTAAAATAGTCTTATCTATTGGCGATTTCGTCCCAATTCACATTCCAAGTGATATTCGGCATGCTAATTACATTGCCGGTTGCGAAATTGCATTATCTCTTATAGTTTCCGAGATATGGACTATCAATAATTTACACCTTAGGCTCTGCTTCTAACTTGGGCCCAAATTGTAAAATGGTCTTATCTATTGGCGATTTCGTTCCAATTCACATTCCAAGTAATATTCGGCATGCTAATTACATTGCCGGTTGCCAAATTGCATTATCTCTTATAGTTTCCGAGATATGGACTATCGATAATTTACACCTTAGGCTCTGCTTCTAACTTGGGCCCAAATTGTAAAATGGTCTTATCTATTGGCGATTTAGTTGCAATTCACATTCCAAGTAATATTCGGCATGCTAATTACATTGCCGGTTGCCAAATTGCATTATCTCTTATAGTTTCCGAGATATTGACTATCGATAATTTACACCTTAGGCTCTGCTTCTAACTTGGGCCCAAATTGTAAAATGGTCTTATCTATTGGCGATTTCGTTCCAATTCACATTCCAAGTAATATTCGGCATGCTAATTACATTGCCGGTTGCCAAATTGCATTATCTCTTATAGTTTCCGAGATATGAACTATCGATAATTTACACCTTAGGCTCTGCTTCTAACTTGGGCCCAAATTGTAAAATGGTCTTATCTATTGGCGATTTCGTTCCAATTCACATTCCAAGTAATATTCGGCATGCTAATTACATTGCCGGTTGCCAAATTGCATTATCTCTTATAGTTTCCGAGATATGGACTATCGATAATTTACACCTTAGGCTCTGCTTCTAACTTGGGCCCAAATTGTAAAATGGTCTTATCTATTGGCGATTTCGTCCCAATTCACATTCCAAGTGATATTCGGAATGCTAATTACATTGCCGGTTGCGAAATTGCATTATCTCTTATAGTTTCCGAGATATGGACTATCAATAATTTACACCTTAGGCTCTGCTTCTAACTTGGGCCCAAATTGTAAAATGGTCTTATCTATTGGCGATTTCGTTCCAATTCACATTCCAAGTAATATTCGGCATGCTAATTACATTGCCGGTTGCCAAATTGCATTATCTCTTATAGTTTCCGAGATATGGACTATCGATAATTTACACCTTAGGCTCTGCTTCTAACTTGGGCCCAAATTGTAAAATGGTCTTATCTATTGGCGATTTCGTTCAAATTCACATTCCAAGTAATATTCGGCATTCTAATTACATTGCCGGTTGCCAAATTGAATTATCTCTTATAGTTTCCGAGATATGGACTATCGATAATTTACACCTTAGGCTCTGCTTCTAACTTGGGCCCAAATTGTAAAATGGTCTTACCTATTGGCGATTTCGTTCCAATTCACATTCCAAGTAATATTCGGCATGCTAATTACATTGCCGGTTGCCAAATTGCATTATCTCTTATAGTTTCCGAGATATGGACTATCGATAATTTACACCTTAGGCTCTGCTTCTAACTTGGGCCCAAATTGTAAAATGGTCTTATCTATTGGCGATTTCGTTCCAATTCACATTCCAAGTAATATTCGGCATGCTAATTACATTGCCGGTTGCCAAATTGCATTATCTCTTATAGTTTCCGAGATATGGACTATCGATAATTTACACCTTAGGCTCTGCTTCTAACTTGGGCCCAAATTGTAAAATGGCCTTATCTATTGGCGATTTCGTTCCAATTCACATTCCAAGTAATATTCGGCATGCTAATTACATTGCCGGTTGCCAAATTGCATTATCTCTTATAGTTTCCGAGATATGGACTATCGATAATTTACACCTTAGGCTCTGCTTCTAACTTGGGCCCAAATTGTAAAATGGTCTTATCTATTGGCGATTTCGTTCCAATTCACATTCCAAGTAATATTCGGCATGCTAATTACATTGAAGGTTGCCAAATTGCATTATCTCTTATAGTTTCCGAGATATGGACTATCGATAATTTACACCTTAGGCTCTGCTTCTAACTTGGGCCCAAATTGTAAAATGGTCTTATCTATTGGCGATTTCGTTCCAATTCACATTCCAAGTAATATTCGGCATGCTAATTACATTGCCGGTTGCCAAATTGAATTATCTCTTATAGTTTCCGAGATATGGACTATCGATAATTTACACCTTAGGCTCTGCTTCTAACTTGGGCCCAAATTGTAAAATGGTCTTACCTATTGGCGATTTCGTTCCAATTCACATTCCAAGTAATATTCGGCATGCTAATTACATTGCCGGTTGCCAAATTGCATTATCTCTTATAGTTTCCGAGATATGGACTATCGATAATTTACACCTTAGGCTCTGCTTCTAACTTGCGCCCAAATTGTAAAATGGTCTTATCTATTGGCGATATCGTTCCAATTCACATTCCAAGTAATATTCGGCATGCTAATTACATTGCCGGTTGCCAAATTGCATTATCTCTTATAGTTTCCGAGATATGGACTATCGATAATTTACACCTTAGGCTCTGCTTCTAACTTGGGCCCAAATTGTAAAATGGTCTTATCTATTGGCGATTTCGTCCCAATTCACATTCCAAGTGATATTCGGCATGCTAATTACATTGCCGGTTGCGAAATTGCATTATCTCTTATAGTTTCCAAGATATGGACTATCAATAATTTACACCTTAGGCTCTGCTTCTAACTTGGGCCCAAATTGTAAAATGGTCTTATCTATTGGCGATTTCGTTCCAATTCACATTCCAAGTAATATTCGGCATGCTAATTACATTGCCGGTTGCCAAATTGCATTATCTCTTATAGTTTCCGAGATATGGACTATCGATAATTTACACCTTAGGCTCTGCTTCTAACTTGGGCCCAAATTGTAAAATGGTCTTATCTATTGGCGATTTAGTTGCAATTCACATTCCAAGTAATATTCGGCATGCTAATTACATTGCCGGTTGCCAAATTGCATTATCTCTTATAGTTTCCGAGATATTGACTATCGATAATTTACACCTTAGGCTCTGCTTCTAACTTGGGCCCAAATTGTAAAATGGTATTATCTATTGGCGATTTCGTTCCAATTCACATTCCAAGTAATATTCGGCATGCTAATTACATTGCCGGTTGCCAAATTGCATTATCTCTTATAGTTTCCGAGATATGGACTATCGATAATTTACACCTTAGGCTCAGCTTCTAACTTGGGCCCAAATTGTAAAATGGTCTTATCTATTGGCGATTTCGTTCCAATTCACATTCCAAGTAATATTCGGCATGCTAATTACATTGCCGGTTGCCAAATTGCATTATCTCTTATAGTTTCCGAGATATGGACTATCGATAATTTACACCTTAGGCTCTGCTTCTAACTTGGGCCCAAATTGTAAAATGGTCTTATCTATTGGCGATTTCGTCCCAATTCACATTCCAAGTGATATTCGGAATGCTAGTTACATTGCCGGTTGCGAAATTGCATTATCTCTTATAGTTTCCGAGATATGGACTATCAATAATTTACACCTTAGGCTCTGCTTCTAACTTGGGCCCAAATTGTAAAATGGTCTTATCTATTGGCGATTTCGTTCCAATTCACATTCCAAGTAATATTCGGCATGCTAATTACATTGCCGGTTGCCAAATTGCATTATCTCTTATAGTTTCCGAGATATGGACTATCGATAATTTACACCTTAGGCTCTGCTTCTAACTTGGGCCCAAATTGTAAAATGGTCTTATCTATTGGCGATTTCGTTCAAATTCACATTCCAAGTAATATTCGGCATTCTAATTACATTGCCGGTTGCCAAATTGAATTATCTCTTATAGTTTCCGAGATATGGACTATCGATAATTTACACCTTAGGCTCTGCTTCTAACTTGGGCCCAAATTGTAAAATGGTCTTACCTATTGGCGATTTCGTTCCAATTCACATTCCAAGTAATATTCGGCATGCTAATTACATTGCCGGTTGCCAAATTGCATTATCTCTTATAGTTTCCGAGATATGGACTATCGATAATTTACACCTTAGGCTCTGCTTCTAACTTGGGCCCAAATTGTAAAATGGTCTTATCTATTGGCGATTTCGTTCCAATTCACATTCCAAGTAATATTCGGCATGCTAATTACATTGCCGGTTGCCAAATTGCATTATCTCTTATAGTTTCCGAGATATGGACTATCGATAATTTACACCTTAGGCTCTGCTTCTAACTTGGGCCCAAATTGTAAAATGGTCTTATCTATTGGCGATTTCGTCCCAATTCACATTCCAAGTGATATTCGGCATGCTAATTACATTGCCGGTTGCGAAATTGCATTATCTCTTATAGTTTCCGAGATATGGACTATCAATAATTTACACCTTAGGCTCTGCTTCTAACTTGGGCCCAAATTGTAAAATGGTCTTATCTATTGGCGATTTCGTTCCAATTCACATTCCAAGTAATATTCGGCATGCTAATTACATTGCCGGTTGCCAAATTGCATTATCTCTTATAGTTTCCGAGATATGGACTATCGATAATTTACACCTTAGGCTCTGCTTCTAACTTGGGCCCAAATTGTAAAATGGTCTTATCTATTGGCGATTTAGTTGCAATTCACATTCCAAGTAATATTCGGCATGCTAATTACATTGCCGGTTGCCAAATTGCATTATCTCTTATAGTTTCCGAGATATGGACTATCGATAATTTACACCTTAGGCTCTGCTTCTAACTTGGGCCCAAATTGTAAAATGGTCTTATCTATTGGCGATTTCGTTCCAATTCACAGTCCAAGTAATATTCGGCATGCTAATTACATTGCCGGTTGCCAAATTGCATTATCTCTTATAGTTTCCGAGATATGGACTATCGATAATTTACACCTTAGGCTCTGCTTCTAACTTGGGCCCAAATTGTAAAATGGTCTTATCTATTGGCGATTTCGTTCCAATTCACATTCCAAGTAATATTCGGCATGCTAATTACATTGCCGGTTGCCAAATTGCATTATCTCTTATAGTTTCCGAGATATGGACTATCGATAATTTACACCTTAGGCACTGTTTCTAACTTGGGCCCAAATTGTAAAATGGTCTTATCTATTGGCGATTTCGTTCCAATTCACATTCCAAGTAATATTCGGCATGCTAATTACATTGCCGGTTGCCAAATTGCATTATCTCTTATAGTTTCCGAGATATGGACTATCGATAATTTACACCTTAGGCTCTGCTTCTAACTTGGGCCCAAATTGTAAAATGGTCTTATCTATTGGCGATTTCGTCCCAATTCACATTCCAAGTGATATTTGGAATGCTAATTACATTGCCGGTTGCGAAATTGCATTATCTCTTATAGTTTCCGAGATATGGACTATCAATAATTTACACCTTAGGCTCTGCTTCTAACTTGGGCCCAAATTGTAAAATGGTCTTATCCATTGGCGATTTCGTTCCAATTCACATTCCAAGTAATATTCGGCATGCTAATTACATTGCCGGTTGCCAAATTGCATTATCTCTTATAGTTTCCGAGATATGGACTATCGATAATTTACACCTTAGGCTCTGCTTCTAACTTGGGCCCAAATTGTAAAATGGTCTAATCTATTGGCGATTTCGTTCCAATTCACATTCCAAGTAATATTCGGCATGCTAATTACATTGCCGGTTGCCAAATTGCATTATCTCTTATAGTTTCCGAGATATGGACTATCGATAATTTACACCTTAGGCTCTGCTTCTAACTTGGGCCCAAATTGTAAAATGGTCTTATCTATTGGCGATTTCGTTCCAATTCACATTCCAAGTAATATTCGGCATGCTAATTACATTGCCGGTTGCCAAATTGCATCATCTCTTATAGTTTCCGAGATATGGACTATCGATAATTTACACCATAGGCTCTGCTTCTAACTTGGGCCCAAATTGTAAAATGGTCTTATCTATTGGCGATTTCGTTCCAATTCACATTCCAAGTAATATTCGGCATGCTAATTACATTGCCGGTTGCCAAATTGCATTATCTCTTATAGTTTCCGAGATATGGACTATCGATAATTTACACCTTAGGCTCTGCTTCTAACTTGCTCCCAAATTGTAAAATGGTCTTATCTATTGGCGATTTCGTTCCAATTCACATTAAAAGTAATATTCGGCATGCTAATTACATTGCCGGTTGCCAAATTGCATTATCTCTTATAGTTTCCGAGATATGGACTATCGATAATTTACACCTTAGGCTCTGCTTCTAACTTGGGCCCAAATTGTAGAATGGTCTTATCTATTGGCGATTTCGTTCCAATTCACATTCCAAGTAATATTCGGCATGCTAATTACATTGCCGGTTGCCAAATTGAATTATCTCTTATAGTTTCCGAGATATGGACTATCGATAATTTACACCTTTGGCTCTGCTTCTAACTTGGGCCCAAATTGTAAAATGGTCTTATCTATTGGCGATTTCGTTCCAATTCACATTCCAAGTAATATTGGGCATGCTAATTACATTGCCGGTTGCCAAATTGCATTATCTCTTATAGTTTCCGAGATATGGACTATCGATAATTTACACCATAGGCTCTGCTTCTAACTTGGGCCCAAATTGTAAAATGGTCTTATCTATTGGCGATTTCGTTCCAATTCACATTCGAAGTAATATTCGGCATGCTAATTACATTGCCGGTTGCCAAATTGCATTATCTCTTATAGTTTCCGAGATATGGACTATCGATAATTTACACCTTAGGCTCTGCTTCTAACTTGCTCCCAAATTGTAAAATGGTCTTATCTATTGGCGATTTCGTTCCAATTCACATTCCAAGTAATATTCGGCATGCTAATTACATTGCCGGTTGCCAAATTGCATTATCTCTTATAGTTTCCGAGATATGGACTATCGATAATTTACACCTTAGGCTCTGCTTCTAACTTGGGCCCAAATTGTAAAATGGTCTTACCTATTGGCGATTTCGTCCCAATTCACATTCCAAGTAATATTCGGCATGCTAATTACATTGCCGGTTGCCAAATTGCATTATCTCTTATAGTTTCCGAGATATGGACTATCGATAAATTACACCTTAGGCTCTGCTTCTAACTTGGGCCCAAATTGTAAAATGGTCTTATCTATTGGCGATTTCGTTCCAACTCACATTCCAAGTAATATTCGGCATGCTAATTACATTGCCGGTTGCCAAATTGCATTATCTCTTATAGTTTCCGAGATATGGACTATCGATAATTTACACCTTAGGCTCTGCTTCTAACTCGGGCCCAAATTGTAAAATGGTCTTACCTATTGGCGATTTCGTCCCAATTCACATTCCAAGTGATATTCGGCATGCTAATTACATTGCCGGTTGCGAAATTGCATTATCTCTTATAGTTTCCGAGATATGGACTATCAATAATTTACACCTTAGGCTCTGCTTCTAACTTGGGTCCAAATTGTAAAATGGTCTTATCTATTGGCGATTTCGTTCCAATTCACATTCCAAGTAATATTCGGCATGCTAATTACATTTCCGGTTGCCAAATTGCATTATCTCTTATAGTTTCCGAGATATGGACTATCGATAATTTACACCTTAGGCTCTGCTTCTAACTTGGGCCCAAATTGTAAAATGGTCTTATCTATTGGCGATTTCGTTCCAATTCACATTCCAAGTAATATTCGGCATGCTAATTACATTGCCGGTTGCCAAATTGCATTATCTCTTATAGTTTCCGAGATATGGACTATCGATAATTTACACCTTAGGCTCTGCTTCTAACTTGGGCCCAAATTGTAAAATGGTCTTATCTATTGGCGATTTCGTCCCAATTCACATTCCAAGTAATATTCGGCATGCTAATTACATTGCCGGTTGCCAAATTGAATTATCTCTTATAGTTTCCGAGATATGGACTATCGATAATTTACACCTTTGGCTCTGCTTCTAACTTGGGCCCAAATTGTAAAATGGTCTTATCTATTGGCGATTTCGTTCCAATTCACATTCCAAGTAATATTGGGCATGCTAATTACATTGCCGGTTGCCAAATTGCATTATCTCTTATAGTTTCCGAGATATGGACTATCGATAATTTACACCATAGGCTCTGCTTCTAACTTGGGCCCAAATTGTAAAATGGTCTTATCTATTGGCGATTTCGTTCCAATTCACATTCCAAGTAATATTCGGCATGCTAATTACATTGCCGGTTGCCAAATTGCATTATCTCTTATAGTTTCCGAGATATGGACTATCGATAATTTACACCTTAGGCTCTGCTTCTAACTTGCTCCCAAATTGTAAAATGGTCTTATCTATTGGCGATTTCGTTCCAATTCACATTCCAAGTAATATTCGGCATGCTAATTACATTGCCGGTTGCCAAATTGCATTATCTCTTATAGTTTCCGAGATATGGACTATCGATAATTTACACCTTAGGCTCTGCTTCTAACTTGGGCCCAAATTGTAAAATGGTCTTACCTATTGGCGATTTCGTCCCAATTCACATTCCAAGTAATATTCGGCATGCTAATTACATTGCCGGTTGCCAAATTGCATTATCTCTTATAGTTTCCGAGATATGGACTATCGATAATTTACACCTTAGGCTCTGCTTCTAACTCGGGCCCAAATTGTAAAATGGTCTTACCTATTGGCGATTTCGTCCCAATTCACATTCCAAGTGATATTCGGCATGCTAATTACATTGCCGGTTGCGAAATTGCATTATCTCTTATAGTTTCCGAGATATGGACTATCAATAATTTACACCTTAGGCTCTGCTTCTAACTTGGGTCCAAATTGTAAAATGGTCTTATCTATTGGCGATTTCGTTCCAATTCACATTCCAAGTAATATTCGGCATGCTAATTACATTTCCGGTTGCCAAATTGCATTATCTCTTATAGTTTCCGAGATATGGACTATCGATAATTTACACCTTAGGCTCTGCTTCTAACTTGGGCCCAAATTGTAAAATGGTCTTATCTATTGGCGATTTCGTTCCAATTCACATTCCAAGTAATATTCGGCATGCTAATTACATTGCCGGTTGCCAAATTGCATTATCTCTTATAGTTTCCGAGATATGGACTATCGATAATTTACACCTTAGGCTCTGCTTCTAACTTGGGCCCAAATTGTAAAATGGTCTTATCTATTGGCGATTTCGTTCCAATTCACATTCCAAGTATTATTCGGCATGCTAATTACATTGCCGGTTGCCAAATTGCATTATCTCTTATAGTTTCCGAGATATGGACTATCGATAATTTACACATTAGTCTCTGCTTCTAACCTGGGCCCAAATTGTAAAATGGTCTTATCTATTGGCGATTTCGTTCCAATTCACATTCCAAGTAATATTCGGCATGCTAATTACATTGCCGGTTGCCAAATTGCATTATCTCTTATAGTTTCCGAGACATGGACTATCGATAATTTACACCTTAGGCTCTGCTTCTAACTTGGGCCCAAATTGTAAAATGGTCTTATCTATTGGCAATTTCGTTCCAATTCACATTCCAAGTAATATTCGGCATGCTAATTACATTGCCGGTTGCCAAATTGCATTATCTCTTATAGTTTCCGAGATATGGACTATCGATAATTTACACCTTAGGCTCTGCTTCTAACTTGGGCCCAAATTGTAAAATGGCCTTATCTATTGGCGATTTCGTCCCAATTCACATTCCAAGTGATATTCGGCATGCTAATTACATTGCCGGTTGCGAAATTGCATTATCTCTTATAGTTTCCGAGATATGGACTATCAATAATTTACACCTTAGGCTCTGCTTCTAACTTGGGCCCAAATTGTAAAATGGTCTTATCTATTGGCGATTTCGTTCCAATTCACATTCCAAGTAATATTCGGCATGCTAATTACATTGCCGGTTGCCAAATTGCATTATCTCTAATAGTTTCCGAGATATGGACTATCGATAATTTACACCTTAGGCTCTGCTTCTAACTTGGGCCCAAATTGTAAAATGGTCTTATCTATTGGCGATTTCGTTCCAATTCACATTCCAAGTAATATTCGGCATGCTAATTACATTGCCGGTTGCCAAATTGCATTATCTCTTATAGTTTCCGAGATATGGACTATCGATAATTTACACCTTAGGCTCTGCTTCTAACTTGGGCCCAAATTGTAAAATGGTCTTATCTATTGGCGATTTCGTTCCAATTCACATTCCAAGTAATATTCGGCATGCTAATTACATTGCCGGTTGCCAAATTGCATTATCTCTTATAGTTTCCGAGATATGGACTATCGATAATTTACACCTTAGGCTCTGCTTCTAACTTGGGCCCAAATTGTAAAATGGTCTTATCTATTGGCGATTTCGTTCCAATTCACATTCCAAGTAATATTCGGCATGCTAATTACATTGCCGGTTGCCAAATTGCATTATCTCTTATAGTTTCCGAGATATGGACTATCGTTAATTTACACCTTAGGCTCTGCTTCTAACTTGGGCCCAAATTGTAAAATGGCCTTATCTATTGGCGATTTCGTTCCAATTCACATTCCAAGTAATATTCGGCATGCTAATTACATTGCCGGTTGCCAAATTGCATTATCTCTTATAGTTTCCGAGATATGGACTATCGATAATTTACACCTTAGGCTCTGATTCTAACTTGGGCCCAAATTGTAAAATGGTCTTATCTATTGGCGATTTCGTTCCAATTCACATTCCAATTAATATTCGGCATGCTAATTACATTGCCGGTTGCCAAATTGCATTATCTCTTATAGTTTCCGAGATATGGACTATCGATAATTTACACCTTAGGCTCTGCTTCTAACTTGGGCCCGAATTGTAAAATGGTCTTATCTATTGGCGATTTCGTTCCAATTCACATTCCAAGTAATATTCGGCATGCTAATTACATTGCCGGTTGCCAAATTGCATTATCTCTTATAGTTTCCGAGATATGGACTATCGATAATTTACACCTTAGGCTCTGCTTCTAACTTGGGCCCAAATTGTAAAATGGTCTTATCTATTGGCGATTTCGTTCCAATTCACATTCCAAGTAATATTCGGCATGCTAATTACATTGCCGGTGGCCAAGTTGCATTATCTCTTATAGTTTCCGAGATATGGACTATCGATAATTTACACCTTAGGCTCTGCTTCTAACTTGGGCCCAAATTGTAAAATGGTCTTATCTATTGGCGATTTCGTTCCAATTCATACTCCTAGTAATATTCGGCATGCTAATTACATTGCCGGTTGCGAAATTGCATTATCTCTTATAGTTTCCGAGATATGGACTATCAATAATTTACACCTTAGGCTCTGCTTCTAACTTGGTCCCAAATTGTAAAATGGTCTTATCTATTGGCGATTTCGTTCCAATTCACACTCCTAGTAATATTCGGCATGCTAATTACATTGCCGGTTGCGAAATTGCATTATCTCTTATAGTTTCCGAGATATGGACTATCAATAATTTACACCTTAGGCTCTGCTTCTAACTTGGTCCCAAATTGTAAAATGGTCTTATCTATTGGCGATTTCGTTCCAATTCACATTCCAAGTAATATTCGGCATGCTAATTACATTGCCGGTTGCCAAATTGCATTATCTCTTATAGTTTCCGAGATATGGACTATCGATAATTTACACCTTAGGCGCTGCTTCTAACTTGGGCCCAAATTGTAAAATGGCCTTATCTATTGGCGATTTCGTCCCAATTCACATTCCAAGTAATATTCGGCATGCTAATTACATTGCCGGTTGCGAAATTGCATTATCTCTTATAGTTTCAGAGATATGGACTATCGATAATTTACACCTTAGGCTCTGCTTCTAACTTGGGCCCAAATTGTAAAATGGTCTTATCTATTGGCAATTTCGTTCCAGTTCACATTCCAAGTAATATTCGGCATGCTAATTACATTGCCGGTTGCCAAATTGCATTATCTCTTATAGTTTCCGAGATATGGACTATCGATAATTTACACCTTAGGCTCTGCTTCTAACTTGGGCCCAAATTGTAAAATGGTCTTATCTATTGGCGATTTCGTTCCAATTCACAATCCAAGTAATATTCGGCATGCTAATTACATTGCCGGTTGCCAAATTGCATTAACTCTTATAGTTTCCGAGATATGGACTATCGATAATTTACACCTTAGGCTCTGCTTCTAACTTGGGCCCAAATTGTAAAATGGTCTTATCTATTGGCGATTTCGTTCCAATTCACATTCCAAGTAATATTCGGCATGCTAATTACATTGCCGGTTGCCAAATTGCTTTATCTCTTATAGTTTCCGAGATATGGACTATCGATAATTTACACCATAGGCTCTGCTTCTAACTTGGGCCCAAATTGTAAAATGGCCTTATCTATTGGCGATTTCGTTCCAATTCACATTCCAAGTAATATTCGGCATGCTAATTACATTGCCGGTTGCCAAATTGCATGATCTCTTATAGTTTCCGAGTTATGGACTATCGATAATTTACACCTTAGGCTCTGCTTCTAACTTGGGCCCAAATTGTAAAATGGTCTTATCTATTGGCGATTTCGTTCCAATTCACATTCCAAGTAATATTCGGCATGCTAATTACATTGCCGGTTGCCAAATTGCATTATCTCTTATAGTTTCCGAGATATGGACTATCGATAATTTACACCTTAGGCTCTGCTTCTAACTTGGGCCCAAATTGTAAAATGGTCTTATCTATTGGCGATTTCGTTCCAATTCACATTATAAGTAATATTCGGCATGCTAATTACATTACCGGTTGCCAAATTGAATTATCTCTTATAGTTTCCGAGATATGGACTATCGATAATTTACACCTTAGGCTATGCTTCTAACTTGGGCCCAAATTGTAAAATGGTCTTACCTATTGGCGATTTCGTTCCAATTCACATTCCAAGTAATATTCGGCATGCTAATTACATTGCCGGTTGCCAAATTGCATTATCACTTATAGTTTCCGAGATATGGACTATCGATAATTTACACCTTAGGCTCTGCTTCTAACTTGGGCCCAAATTGTAAAATGGTCTTATCTATTGGCGATTTCGTTCCAATTCACATTCCAAGTAATATTCGGCATGCTAACTACATTGCCGGTTGCCAAATTGCATTATCTCTTATAGTTTCCGAGATATGGACTATCGATAATTTACACCTTAGGCTCTGCTTCTAACTTGGGCCCAAATTGTAAAATGGTCTTATCTATTGGCGATTTCGTCCCAATTCACATTCCAAGTGATATTCGGCATGCTAATTACATTGCCGGTTGCGAAATTGCATTATCTCTTATAGTTTCCGAGATATGGACTATCAATAATTTACACCTTAGGCTCTGCTTCTAACTTGGGCCTAAATTGTAAAATGGTCTTATCTATTGGCGATTTCGTTCCAATTCACATTCCAAGTAATATTCGGCATGCTAATTACATTGCCGGTTGCCAAATTGCATTATCTCTTATAGTTTCCGAGATATGGACTATCGATAATTTACACCTTAGCCTCTGCTTCTTACTTGGGCCCAAATTGTAAAATGGTCTTATCTATTGGCGATTTAGTTGCAATTCACATTCCAAGTAATATTCGGCATGCTAATTACATTGCCGGTTGCCAAATTGCATTATCTCTTATAGTTTCCGAGATATGGACTATCGATAATTTACACCTTTGGCTCTGCTTCTAACTTGGGCCCAAATTGTAAAATGGTCTTATCTATTGGCGATTTCGTTCCAATTCACATTCCAAGTTATATTCGGCATGCTAATTACATTGCCGGTTGCCAAATTGCATTATCTCTTATAGTTTCCGAGATATGGACTATCGATAATTTACACCTTAGGCTCTGCTTCTAACTTGGGCCCAAATTGTAAAATGGTCTTATCTATTGGCGATTTCGTTCCAATTCACATTCCAAGTAATATTCGGCATGCTAATTACATTGCCGGTTGCCAAATTGCATTATCTCTTATAGTTTCCGAGATATGGACTATCGATAATTTACACCTTAGGCTCTGCTACTAACTTGGGCCCAAATTGTAAAATGGTCTTATCTATTGGCGATTTCGTTCCAATTCACATTCCAAGTAATATTCGGCATGCTAATTACATTGCCGGTTGCCAAATTGCATTATCTCTTATAGTTTCCGAGATATGGACTATCGATAATTTACACCTTAGGCTCTACTTCTAACTTGGGCCCAAATTGTAAAATGGTCTTATCTATTGGCGATTTCGTCCCAATTCACATTCCAAGTGATAATCGGCATGCTAATTACATTGCCGGTTGCGAAATTGCATTATCTCTTATAGTTTCCGAGATATGGACTATCGATAATTTACACCTTAGGCTCTGCTTCTAACTTGGGCCCAAATTGTAAAATGGCCTTATCTATTGGCGATTTCGTTCCAATTCACATTCCAAGTAATATTCGGCATGCTAATTACATTGCCGGTTGCCAAATTGCATTATCTCTTATAGTTTCCGAGATATGGACTATCGATAATTTACACCTTAGGCTCTGCTTCTAACTTGGGCCCAAATTGTAAAATGGTCTTATCTATTGGCGATTTCGTTCCAATTCACATTCCAAGTAATATTCGGCATGCTAATTACATTGCCGGTTGCCAAATTGCATTATCTCTTATAGTTTCCGAGATATGGACTATCGATAATTTACACCTTAGGCTCTGCTTCTAACTTGGGCCCAAATTGTAAAATGGTCTTATCTATTGGCGATTTCGTTCCAATTCACATTCCAAGTAATATTCGGCATGCTAATTACATTGCCGGTTGCCAAATTGCATTATCTCTTATAGTTTCCGAGATATGGACTATCGATAATTTACACCTTAGGCTCTGCTTCTAACTTGGGCCCAAATTGTAAAATGGTCTTATCTATTGGCGATTTCGTTCCAATTCACATTCCAAGTAATATTCGGCATGCTAATTACATTGCCGGTTGCCAAATTGCATTATCTCTTATAGTTTCCGAGATATGGACTATCGATAATTTACACCTTAGGCTCTGCTTCTAACTTGGGCCCAAATTGTAAAATGGTCTTATCTATTGGCGATTTCGTCCCAATTCACATTCCAAGTGATATTCGGAATGCTAATTACATTGCCGGTTGCGAAATTGCATTATCTCTTATAGTTTCCGAGATATGGACTATCGATAATTTACACCTTAGGCTCTGCTTCTAACTTGGGCCCAAATTGTAAAATGGTCTTATCTATTGGCGATTTCGTTCCAATTCATACTCCTAGTAATATTCGGCATGCTAATTACATTGCCGGTTGCGAAATTGCATTATCTCTTATAGTTTCCGAGATATGGACTATCAATAATTTACACCTTAGGCTCTGCTTCTAACTTGGTCCCAAATTGTAAAATGGTCTTATCTATTGGCGATTTCGTTCCAATTCACACTCCTAGTAATATTCGGCATGCTAATTACATTGCCGGTTGCGAAATTGCATTATCTCTTATAGTTTCCGAGATATGGACTATCAATAATTTACACCTTAGGCTCTGCTTCTAACTTGGTCCCAAATTGTAAAATGGTCTTATCTATTGGCGATTTCGTTCCAATTCACATTCCAAGTAATATTCGGCATGCTAATTACATTGCCGGTTGCCAAATTGCATTATCTCTTATAGTTTCCGAGATATGGACTATCGATAATTTACACCTTAGGCGCTGCTTCTAACTTGGGCCCAAATTGTAAAATGGCCTTATCTATTGGCGATTTCGTCCCAATTCACATTCCAAGTAATATTCGGCATGCTAATTACATTGCCGGTTGCGAAATTGCATTATCTCTTATAGTTTCAGAGATATGGACTATCGATAATTTACACCTTAGGCTCTGCTTCTAACTTGGGCCCAAATTGTAAAATGGTCTTATCTATTGGCAATTTCGTTCCAGTTCACATTCCAAGTAATATTCGGCATGCTAATTACATTGCCGGTTGCCAAATTGCATTATCTCTTATAGTTTCCGAGATATGGACTATCGATAATTTACACCTTAGGCTCTGCTTCTAACTTGGGCCCAAATTGTAAAATGGTCTTATCTATTGGCGATTTCGTTCCAATTCACAATCCAAGTAATATTCGGCATGCTAATTACATTGCCGGTTGCCAAATTGCATTAACTCTTATAGTTTCCGAGATATGGACTATCGATAATTTACACCTTAGGCTCTGCTTCTAACTTGGGCCCAAATTGTAAAATGGTCTTATCTATTGGCGATTTCGTTCCAATTCACATTCCAAGTAATATTCGGCATGCTAATTACATTGCCGGTTGCCAAATTGCTTTATCTCTTATAGTTTCCGAGATATGGACTATCGATAATTTACACCATAGGCTCTGCTTCTAACTTGGGCCCAAATTGTAAAATGGCCTTATCTATTGGCGATTTCGTTCCAATTCACATTCCAAGTAATATTCGGCATGCTAATTACATTGCCGGTTGCCAAATTGCATGATCTCTTATAGTTTCCGAGTTATGGACTATCGATAATTTACACCTTAGGCTCTGCTTCTAACTTGGGCCCAAATTGTAAAATGGTCTTATCTATTGGCGATTTCGTTCCAATTCACATTCCAAGTAATATTCGGCATGCTAATTACATTGCCGGTTGCCAAATTGCATTATCTCTTATAGTTTCCGAGATATGGACTATCGATAATTTACACCTTAGGCTCTGCTTCTAACTTGGGCCCAAATTGTAAAATGGTCTTATCTATTGGCGATTTCGTTCCAATTCACATTATAAGTAATATTCGGCATGCTAATTACATTACCGGTTGCCAAATTGAATTATCTCTTATAGTTTCCGAGATATGGACTATCGATAATTTACACCTTAGGCTCTGCTTCTAACTTGGGCCCAAATTGTAAAATGGTCTTACCTATTGGCGATTTCGTTCCAATTCACATTCCAAGTAATATTCGGCATGCTAATTACATTGCCGGTTGCCAAATTGCATTATCACTTATAGTTTCCGAGATATGGACTATCGATAATTTACACCTTAGGCTCTGCTTCTAACTTGGGCCCAAATTGTAAAATGGTCTTATCTATTGGCGATTTCGTTCCAATTCACATTCCAAGTAATATTCGGCATGCTAACTACATTGCCGGTTGCCAAATTGCATTATCTCTTATAGTTTCCGAGATATGGACTATCGATAATTTACACCTTAGGCTCTGCTTCTAACTTGGGCCCAAATTGTAAAATGGTCTTATCTATTGGCGATTTCGTCCCAATTCACATTCCAAGTGATATTCGGCATGCTAATTACATTGCCGGTTGCGAAATTGCATTATCTCTTATAGTTTCCGAGATATGGACTATCAATAATTTACACCTTAGGCTCTGCTTCTAACTTGGGCCTAAATTGTAAAATGGTCTTATCTATTGGCGATTTCGTTCCAATTCACATTCCAAGTAATATTCGGCATGCTAATTACATTGCCGGTTGCCAAATTGCATTATCTCTTATAGTTTCCGAGATATGGACTATCGATAATTTACACCTTAGCCTCTGCTTCTTACTTGGGCCCAAATTGTAAAATGGTCTTATCTATTGGCGATTTAGTTGCAATTCACATTCCAAGTAATATTCGGCATGCTAATTACATTGCCGGTTGCCAAATTGCATTATCTCTTATAGTTTCCGAGATATGGACTATCGATAATTTACACCTTTGGCTCTGCTTCTAACTTGGGCCCAAATTGTAAAATGGTCTTATCTATTGGCGATTTCGTTCCAATTCACATTCCAAGTTATATTCGGCATGCTAATTACATTGCCGGTTGCCAAATTGCATTATCTCTTATAGTTTCCGAGATATGGACTATCGATAATTTACACCTTAGGCTCTGCTTCTAACTTGGGCCCAAATTGTAAAATGGTCTTATCTATTGGCGATTTCGTTCCAATTCACATTCCAAGTAATATTCGGCATGCTAATTACATTGCCGGTTGCCAAATTGCATTATCTCTTATAGTTTCCGAGATATGGACTATCGATAATTTACACCTTAGGCTCTGCTACTAACTTGGGCCCAAATTGTAAAATGGTCTTATCTATTGGCGATTTCGTTCCAATTCACATTCCAAGTAATATTCGGCATGCTAATTACATTGCCGGTTGCCAAATTGCATTATCTCTTATAGTTTCCGAGATATGGACTATCGATAATTTACACCTTAGGCTCTACTTCTAACTTGGGCCCAAATTGTAAAATGGTCTTATCTATTGGCGATTTCGTCCCAATTCACATTCCAAGTGATAATCGGCATGCTAATTACATTGCCGGTTGCGAAATTGCATTATCTCTTATAGTTTCCGAGATATGGACTATCGATAATTTACACCTTAGGCTCTGCTTCTAACTTGGGCCCAAATTGTAAAATGGCCTTATCTATTGGCGATTTCGTTCCAATTCACATTCCAAGTAATATTCGGCATGCTAATTACATTGCCGGTTGCCAAATTGCATTATCTCTTATAGTTTCCGAGATATGGACTATCGATAATTTACACCTTAGGCTCTGCTTCTAACTTGGGCCCAAATTGTAAAATGGTCTTATCTATTGGCGATTTCGTTCCAATTCACATTCCAAGTAATATTCGGCATGCTAATTACATTGCCGGTTGCCAAATTGCATTATCTCTTATAGTTTCCGAGATATGGACTATCGATAATTTACACCTTAGGCTCTGCTTCTAACTTGGGCCCAAATTGTAAAATGGTCTTATCTATTGGCGATTTCGTTCCAATTCACATTCCAAGTAATATTCGGCATGCTAATTACATTGCCGGTTGCCAAATTGCATTATCTCTTATAGTTTCCGAGATATGGACTATCGATAATTTACACCTTAGGCTCTGCTTCTAACTTGGGCCCAAATTGTAAAATGGTCTTATCTATTGGCGATTTCGTTCCAATTCACATTCCAAGTAATATTCGGCATGCTAATTACATTGCCGGTTGCCAAATTGCATTATCTCTTATAGTTTCCGAGATATGGACTATCGATAATTTACACCTTAGGCTCTGCTTCTAACTTGGGCCCAAATTGTAAAATGGTCTTATCTATTGGCGATTTCGTCCCAATTCACATTCCAAGTGATATTCGGAATGCTAATTACATTGCCGGTTGCGAAATTGCATTATCTCTTATAGTTTCCGAGATATGGACTATCAATAATTTACACCTTAGGCTCTGCTTCTAACTTGGGCCCAAATTGTAAAATGGTCTTATCTATTGGCGATTTCGTTCCAATTCACGTTCCAAGTAATATTCGGCATGCTAATTACATTGCCGGTTGCCAAATTGCATTATCTCTTATAGTTTCCGAGATATGGACTATCGATAATTTACACCTTAGGCTCTGCTTCTAACTTGGGCCCAAATTGTAAAATGGTCTTATCTATTGGCGATTTCGTTCAAATTCACATTCCAAGTAATATTCGGCATTCTAATTACATTGCCGGTTGCCAAATTGAATTATCTCTTATAGTTTCCGAGATATGGACTATCGATAATTTACACCTTAGGCTCTGCTTCTAACTTGGGCCCAAATTGTAAAATGGTCTTACCTATTGGCGATTTCGTTCCAATTCACATTCCAAGTAATATTCGGCATGCTAATTACATTGCCGGTTGCCAAATTGCATTATCTCTTATAGTTTCCGAGATATGGACTATCGATAATTTACACCTTAGGCTCTGCTTCTAACTTGGGCCCAAATTGTAAAATGGTCTTATCTATTGGCGATTTCGTTCCAATTCACATTCCAAGTAATATTCGGCATGCTAATTACATTGCCGGTTGCCAAATTGCATTATCTCTTATAGTTTCCGAGATATGGACTATCGATAATTTACACCTTAGGCTCTGCTTCTAACTTGGGCCCAAATTGTAAAATGGTCTTATCTATTGGCGATTTCGTCCCAATTCACATTCCAAGTGATATTCGGCATGCTAATTACATTGCCGGTTGCGAAATTGCATTATCTCTTATAGTTTCCGAGATATGGACTATCAATAATTTACACCTTAGGCTCTGCTTCTAACTTGGGCCCAAATTGTAAAATGGTCTTATCTATTGGCGATTTCGTTCCAATTCACATTCCAAGTAATATTCGGCATGCTAATTACATTGCCGGTTGCCAAATTGCATTATCTCTTATAGTTTCCGAGATATGGACTATCGATAATTTACACCTTAGGCTCTGCTTCTAACTTGGGCCCAAATTGTAAAATGGTCTTATCTATTGGCGATTTAGTTGCAATTCACATTCCAAGTAATATTCGGCATGCTAATTACATTGCCGGTTGCCAAATTGCATTATCTCTTATAGTTTCCGAGATATGGACTATCGATAATTTACACCTTAGGCTCTGCTTCTAACTTGGGCCCAAATTGTAAAATGGTCTTATCTATTGGCGATTTCGTTCCAATTCACAGTCCAAGTAATATTCGGCATGCTAATTACATTGCCGGTTGCCAAATTGCATTATCTCTTATAGTTTCCGAGATATGGACTATCGATAATTTACACCTTAGGCTCTGCTTCTAACTTGGGCCCAAATTGTAAAATGGTCTTATCTATTGGCGATTTCGTTCCAATTCACATTCCAAGTAATATTCGGCATGCTAATTACATTGCCGGTTGCCAAATTGCATTATCTCTTATAGTTTCCGAGATATGGACTATCGATAACTTACACCTTAGGCTCTGCTTCTAACTTGGGCCCAAATTGTAAAATGGTCTTATCTATTGGCGATTTCGTTCCAATTCACACTCCAAGTAATATTCGGCATGCTAATTACATTGCCGGTAGCGAAATTACATTATCTCTTATAGTTTCCGAGATATGGACTATCGATAATTTACACCTTAGGCTCTGCTTCTAACTTGGGCCCAAATTGTAAAATGGTCTTATCTATTGGCGATTTCGTTCCAATTCACATTCCAAGTAATATTCGGCATGCTAATTACATTGCCGGTTGCCAAATTGCATTATCTCTTATAGTTTCCGAGATATGGACTATCGATAATTTACACCTTAGGCACTGTTTCTAACTTGGGCCCAAATTGTAAAATGGTCTTATCTATTGGCGATTTCGTTCCAATTCACATTCCAAGTAATATTCGGCATGCTAATTACATTGCCGGTTGCCAAATTGCATTATCTCTTATAGTTTCCGAGATATGGACTATCGATAATTTACACCTTAGGCTCTGCTTCTAACTTGGGCCCAAATTGTAAAATGGTCTTATCTATTGGCGATTTCGTTCCAATTCACATTCCAAGTAATATTCGGCATGCTAATTACATTGCCGGTTGCCAAATTGCATTATCTCTTATAGTTTCCGAGATATGGACTATCGATAATTTACACCTTAGGCTCTGCTTCTAACTTGGGCCCAAATTGTAAAATGGTCTTATCTATTGGCGATTTCGTTCCAATTCACATTCCAAGTAATATTCGGCATGCTAATTACATTGCCGGTTGCCAAATTGCATTATCTCTTATAGTTTCCGAGATATGGACTATCGATAATTTACACCTTAGGCTCTGCTTCTAACTTGGGCCCAAATTGTAAAATGGTCTTATCTATTGGCGATTTCGTTCCAATTCACATTCCAAGTAATATTCGGCATGCTAATTACATTGCCGGTTGCCAAATTGCATTATCTCTTATAGTTTCCGAGATATGGACTATCGATAATTTACACCTTAGGCTCTGCTTCTAACTTGGGCCCAAATTGTAAAATGGTCTTATCTATTGGCGATTTCGTCCCAATTCACATTCCAAGTGATATTCGGAATGCTAATTACATTGCCGGTTGCGAAATTGCATTATCTCTTATAGTTTCCGAGATATGGACTATCAATAATTTACACCTTAGGCTCTGCTTCTAACTTGGGCCCAAATTGTAAAATGGTCTTATCTATTGGCGATTTCGTTCCAATTCACATTCCAAGTAATATTCGGCATGCTAATTACATTGCCGGTTGCCAAATTGCATTATCTCTTATAGTTTCCGAGATATGGACTATCGATAATTTACACCTTAGGCTCTGCTTCTAACTTGGGCCCAAATTGTAAAACGGTCTTATCTATTGGCGATTTCGTTCAAATTCACATTCCAAGTAATATTCGGCATTCTAATTACATTGCCGGTTGCCAAATTGAATTATCTCTTATAGTTTCCGAGATATGGACTATCGATAATTTACACCTTAGGCTCTGCTTCTAACTTGGGCCCAAATTGTAAAATGGTCTTACCTATTGGCGATTTCGTTCCAATTCACATTCCAAGTAATATTCGGCATGCTAATTACATTGCCGGTTGCCAAATTGCATTATCTCTTATAGTTTCCGAGATATGGACTATCGATAATTTACACCTTAGGCTCTGCTTCTAACTTGGGCCCAAATTGTAAAATGGTCTTATCTATTGGCGATTTCGTTCCAATTCACATTCCAAGTAATATTCGGCATGCTAATTACATTGCCGGTTGCCAAATTGCATTATCTCTTATAGTTTCCGAGATATGGACTATCGATAATTTACACCTTAGGCTCTGCTTCTAACTTGGGCCCAAATTGTAAAATGGTCTTATCTATTGGCGATTTCGTCCCAATTCACATTCCAAGTGATATTCGGCATGCTAATTACATTGCCGGTTGCGAAATTGCATTATCTCTTATAGTTTCCGAGATATGGACTATCAATAATTTACACCTTAGGCTCTGCTTCTAACTTGGGCCCAAATTGTAAAATGGTCTTATCTATTGGCGATTTCGTTCCAATTCACATTCCAAGTAATATTCGGCATGCTAATTACATTGCCGGTTGCCAAATTGCATTATCTCTTATAGTTTCCGAGATATGGACTATCGATAATTTACACCTTAGGCTCTGCTTCTAACTTGGGCCCAAATTGTAAAATGGTCTTATCTATTGGCGATTTAGTTGCAATTCACATTCCAAGTAATATTCGGCATGCTAATTACATTGCCGGTTGCCAAATTGCATTATCTCTTATAGTTTCCGAGATATGGACTATCGATAATTTACACCTTAGGCTCTGCTTCTAACTTGGGCCCAAATTGTAAAATGGTCTTATCTATTGGCGATTTCGTTCCAATTCACAGTCCAAGTAATATTCGGCATGCTAATTACATTGCCGGTTGCCAAATTGCATTATCTCTTATAGTTTCCGAGATATGGACTATCGATAATTTACACCTTAGGCTCTGCTTCTAACTTGGGCCCAAATTGTAAAATGGTCTTATCTATTGGCGATTTAGTTGCAATTCACATTCCAAGTAATATTCGGCATGCTAATTACATTGCCGGTTGCCAAATTGCATTATCTCTTATAGTTTCCGAGATATGGACTATCGATAATTTACACCTTAGGCTCTGCTTCTAACTTGGGCCCAAATTGTAAAATGGTCTTATCTATTGGCGATTTCGTTCCAATTCACAGTCCAAGTAATATTCGGCATGCTAATTACATTGCCGGTTGCCAAATTGCATTATCTCTTATAGTTTCCGAGATATGGACTATCGATAATTTACACCTTAGGCTCTGCTTCTAACTTGGGCCCAAATTGTAAAATGGTCTTATCTATTGGCGATTTCGTTCCAATTCACATTCCAAGTAATATTCGGCATGCTAATTACATTGCCGGTTGCCAAATTGCATTATCTCTTATAGTTTCCGAGATATGGACTATCGATAACTTACACCTTAGGCTCTGCTTCTAACTTGGGCCCAAATTGTAAAATGGTCTTATCTATTGGCGATTTCGTTCCAATTCACACTCCAAGTAATATTCGGCATGCTAATTACATTGCCGGTAGTGAAATTACATTATCTCTTATAGTTTCCGAGATATGGACTATCGATAATTTACACCTTAGGCTCTGCTTCTAACTTGGGCCCAAATTGTAAAATGGTCTTATCTATTGGCGATTTCGTTCCAATTCACATTCCAAGTAATATTCGGCATGCTAATTACATTGCCGGTTGCCAAATTGCATTATCTCTTATAGTTTCCGAGATATGGACTATCGATAATTTACACCTTAGGCACTGTTTCTAACTTGGGCCCAAATTGTAAAATGGTCTTATCTATTGGCGATTTCGTTCCAATTCACATTCCAAGTAATATTCGGCATGCTAATTACATTGCCGGTTGCCAAATTGCATTATCTCTTATAGTTTCCGAGATATGGACTATCGATAATTTACACCTTAGGCTCTGCTTCTAACTTGGGCCCAAATTGTAAAATGGTCTTATCTATTGGCGATTTCGTTCCAATTCACATTCCAAGTAATATTCGGCATGCTAATTACATTGCCGGTTGCCAAATTGCATTATCTCTTATAGTTTCCGAGATATGGACTATCGATAATTTACACCTTAGGCTCTGCTTCTAACTTGGGCCCAAATTGTAAAATGGTCTTATCTATTGGCGATTTCGTTCCAATTCACATTCCAAGTAATATTCGGCATGCTAATTACATTGCCGGTTGCCAAATTGCATTATCTCTTATAGTTTCCGAGATATGGACTATCGATAATTTACACCTTAGGCTCTGCTTCTAACTTGGGCCCAAATTGTAAAATGGTCTTATCTATTGGCGATTTCGTTCCAATTCACATTCCAAGTAATATTCGGCATGCTAATTACATTGCCGGTTGCCAAATTGCATTATCTCTTATAGTTTCCGAGATATGGACTATCGATAATTTACACCTTAGGCTCTGCTTCTAACTTGGGCCCAAATTGTAAAATGGTCTTATCTATTGGCGATTTCGTCCCAATTCACATTCCAAGTGATATTCGGAATGCTAATTACATTGCCGGTTGCGAAATTGCATTATCTCTTATAGTTTCCGAGATATGGACTATCAATAATTTACACCTTAGGCTCTGCTTCTAACTTGGGCCCAAATTGTAAAATGGTCTTATCTATTGGCGATTTCGTTCCAATTCACATTCCAAGTAATATTCGGCATGCTAATTACATTGCCGGTTGCCAAATTGCATTATCTCTTATAGTTTCCGAGATATGGACTATCGATAATTTACACCTTAGGCTCTGCTTCTAACTTGGGCCCAAATTGTAAAACGGTCTTATCTATTGGCGATTTCGTTCAAATTCACATTCCAAGTAATATTCGGCATTCTAATTACATTGCCGGTTGCCAAATTGAATTATCTCTTATAGTTTCCGAGATATGGACTATCGATAATTTACACCTTAGGCTCTGCTTCTAACTTGGGCCCAAATTGTAAAATGGTCTTACCTATTGGCGATTTCGTTCCAATTCACATTCCAAGTAATATTCGGCATGCTAATTACATTGCCGGTTGCCAAATTGCATTATCTCTTATAGTTTCCGAGATATGGACTATCGATAATTTACACCTTAGGCTCTGCTTCTAACTTGGGCCCAAATTGTAAAATGGTCTTATCTATTGGCGATTTCGTTCCAATTCACATTCCAAGTAATATTCGGCATGCTAATTACATTGCCGGTTGCCAAATTGCATTATCTCTTATAGTTTCCGAGATATGGACTATCGATAATTTACACCTTAGGCTCTGCTTCTAACTTGGGCCCAAATTGTAAAATGGTCTTATCTATTGGCGATTTCGTCCCAATTCACATTCCAAGTGATATTCGGCATGCTAATTACATTGCCGGTTGCGAAATTGCATTATCTCTTATAGTTTCCGAGATATGGACTATCAATAATTTACACCTTAGGCTCTGCTTCTAACTTGGGCCCAAATTGTAAAATGGTCTTATCTATTGGCGATTTCGTTCCAATTCACATTCCAAGTAATATTCGGCATGCTAATTACATTGCCGGTTGCCAAATTGCATTATCTCTTATAGTTTCCGAGATATGGACTATCGATAATTTACACCTTAGGCTCTGCTTCTAACTTGGGCCCAAATTGTAAAATGGTCTTATCTATTGGCGATTTAGTTGCAATTCACATTCCAAGTAATATTCGGCATGCTAATTACATTGCCGGTTGCCAAATTGCATTATCTCTTATAGTTTCCGAGATATGGACTATCGATAATTTACACCTTAGGCTCTGCTTCTAACTTGGGCCCAAATTGTAAAATGGTCTTATCTATTGGCGATTTCGTTCCAATTCACAGTCCAAGTAATATTCGGCATGCTAATTACATTGCCGGTTGCCAAATTGCATTATCTCTTATAGTTTCCGAGATATGGACTATCGATAATTTACACCTTAGGCTCTGCTTCTAACTTGGGCCCAAATTGTAAAATGGTCTTATCTATTGGCGATTTCGTTCCAATTCACATTCCAAGTAATATTCGGCATGCTAATTACATTGCCGGTTGCCAAATTGCATTATCTCTTATAGTTTCCGAGATATGGACTATCGATAACTTACACCTTAGGCTCTGCTTCTAACTTGGGCCCAAATTGTAAAATGGTCTTATCTATTGGCGATTTCGTTCCAATTCACACTCCAAGTAATATTCGGCATGCTAATTACATTGCCGGTAGCGAAATTCCATTATCTCTTATAGTTTCCGAGATATGGACTATCGATAATTTACACCTTAGGCTCTGCTTCTAACTTGGGCCCAAATTGTAAAATGGTCTTATCTATTGGCGATTTCGTTCCAATTCACATTCCAAGTAATATTCGGCATGTTAATTACATTGCCGGTTGCCAAATTGCATTATCTCTTATAGTTTCCGAGATATGGACTATCGATAATTTTGCACCTTAGGCACTGTTTCTAACTTGGGCCCAAATTGTAAAATGTTCTTATCTATTGGCGATTTCGTTCCAATTCACATTCCAAGTAATATTCGGCATGCTAATTACATTGCCGGTTGCCAAATTGCATTATCTCTTATAGTTTCCGAGATATGGACTATCGATAATTTACACCTTAGGCTCTGCTTCTAACTTGGGCCCAAATTGTAAAATGGTCTTATCTATTGGCGATTTCGTCCCAATTCACATTTCAAGTGATATTTGGAATGCTAATTACATTGCCGGTTGCGAAATTGCATTATCTCTTATAGTTTCCGAGATATGGACTATCAATAATTTACACCTTAGGCTCTGCTTCTAACTTGGGCCCAAATTGTAAAATGGTCTTATCCATTGGCGATTTCGTTCCAATTCACATTCCAAGTAATATTCGGCATGCTAATTACATTGCCGGTTGCCAAATTGCATTATCTCTTATAGTTTCCGAGATATGGACTATCGATAATTTACACCTTAGGCTCTGCTTCTAACTTGGGCCCAAATTGTAAAATGGTCTAATCTATTGGCGATTTCGTTCCAATTCACAATCCAAGTAATATTCGGCATGCTAATTACATTGCCGGTTGCCAAATTGCATTATCTCTTATAGTTTCCGAGATATGGACTATCGATAATTTACACCTTAGGCTCTGCTTCTAACTTGGGTCCAAATTGTAAAATGGTCTTATCTATTGGCGATTTCGTTCCAATTCACATTCCAAGTAATATTCGGCATGCTAATTACATTGCCGGTTGCCAAATTGCATTATCTCTTATAGTTTCCGAGATATGGACTATCGATAATTTACACCATAGGCTCTGCTTCTAACTTGGGCCCAAATTGTAAAATGGTCTTATCTATTGGCGATTTCGTTCCAATTCACATTATAAGTAATATTCGGCATGCTAATTACATTACCGGTTGCCAAATTGAATTATCTCTTATAGTTTCCGAGATATGGACTATCGATAATTTACACCTTAGGCTCTGCTTCTAACTTGGGCCCAAATTGTAAAATGGTCTTACCTATTGGCGATTTCGTTCCAATTCACATTCCAAGTAATATTCGGCATGCTAATTACATTGCCGGTTGCCAAATTGCATTATCACTTATAGTTTCCGAGATATGGACTATCGATAATTTACACCTTAGGCTCTGCTTCTAACTTGGGCCCAAATTGTAAAATGGTCTTATCTATTGGCGATTTCGTTCCAATTCACATTCCAAGTAATATTCGGCATGCTAACTACATTGCCGGTTGCCAAATTGCATTATCTCTTATAGTTTCCGAGATATGGACTATCGATAATTTACACCTTAGGCTCTGCTTCTAACTTGGGCCCAAATTGTAAAATGGTCTAATCTATTGGCGATTTCGTTCCAATTCACAATCCAAGTAATATTCGGCATGCTAATTACATTGCCGGTTGCCAAATTGCATTATCTCTTATAGTTTCCGAGATATGGACTATCGATAATTTACACCTTAGGCTCTGCTTCTAACTGGGGCCAAATTGTAGAATGGTCTTATCTATTGGCGATTTCGTTCCAATTCACATTCCAAGTAATATTCGGCATGCTAATTACATTGCCGGTTGCCAAATTGAATTATCTCTTATAGTTTCCGAGATATGGACTATCGATAATTTACACCTTTGGCTCTGCTTCTAACTTGGGCCCAAATTGTAAAATGGTCTTATCTATTGGCGATTTCGTTCCAATTCACATTCCAAGTAATATTGGGCATGCTAATTACATTGCCGGTTGCCAAATTGCATTATCTCTTATAGTTTCCGAGATATGGACTATCGATAATTTACACCATAGGCTCTGCTTCTAACTTGGGCCCAAATTGTAAAATGGTCTTATCTATTGGCGATTTCGTTCCAATTCACATTCCAAGTAATATTGGGCATGCTAATTACATTGCCGGTTGCCAAATTGCATTATCTCTTATAGTTTCCGAGATATGGACTATCGATAATTTACACCATAGGCTCTGCTTCTAACTTGGGCCCAAATTGTAGAATGGTCTTATCTATTGGCGATTTCGTTCCAATTCACATTCCAAGTAATATTCGGCATGCTAATTACATTGCCGGTTGCCAAATTGAATTATCTCTTATAGTTTCCGAGATATGGACTATCGATAATTTACACCTTTGGCTCTGCTTCTAACTTGGGTCCAAATTGTAAAATGGTCTTATCTATTGGCGATTTCGTTCCAATTCACATTCCAAGTAATATTCGGCATGCTAATTACATTGCCGGTTGCCAAATTGCATTATCTCTTATAGTTTCCGAGATATGGACTATCGATAATTTACACCATAGGCTCTGCTTCTAACTTGGGCCCAAATTGTAAAATGGTCTTATCTATTGGCGATTTCGTTCCAATTCACATTCCAAGTAATATTCGGCATGCTAATTACATTGCCGGTTGCCAAATTGCATTATCTCTTATAGTTTCCGAGATATGGACTATCGATAATTTACACCTTAGGCTCTGCTTCTAACTTGCTCCCAAATTGTAAAATGGTCTTATCTATTGGCGATTTCGTTCCAATTCACATTAAAAGTAATATTCGGCATGCTAATTACATTGCCGGTTGCCAAATTGCATTATCTCTTATAGTTTCCGAGATATGGACTATCGATAATTTACACCTTAGGCTCTGCTTCTAACTGGGGCCAAATTGTAGAATGGTCTTATCTATTGGCGATTTCGTTCCAATTCACATTCCAAGTAATATTCGGCATGCTAATTACATTGCCGGTTGCCAAATTGAATTATCTCTTATAGTTTCCGAGATATGGACTATCGATAATTTACACCTTTGGCTCTGCTTCTAACTTGGGCCCAAATTGTAAAATGGTCTTATCTATTGGCGATTTCGTTCCAATTCACATTCCAAGTAATATTGGGCATGCTAATTACATTGCCGGTTGCCAAATTGCATTATCTCTTATAGTTTCCGAGATATGGACTATCGATAATTTACACCATAGGCTCTGCTTCTAACTTGGGCCCAAATTGTAAAATGGTCTTATCTATTGGCGATTTCGTCCAATTCACATTCCAAGTAATATTCGGCATGCTAATTACATTGCCGGTTGCCAAATTGCATTATTTCTTATAGTTTCCGAGATATGGACTATCGATAATTTACACCTTAGGCTCTGCTTCTAACTTGGGCCCAAATTGTAAAAATGGTCTTACCTATTGGCGATTTCGTCCCAATTCACATTCCAAGTAATATTCGGCATGCTAATTACATTGCCGGTTGCCAAATTGCATTATCTCTTATAGTTTCCGAGATATGGACTATCGATAAATTACACCTTAGGCTCTGCTTCTAACTTGGGCCCAATTGTAAAATGGTCTTATCTATTGGCGATTTCGTTCCAATTCACATTCCAAGTAATATTCGGCATGCTAATTACATTGCCGGTTGCCAAATTGCATTATCTCTTATAGTTTCCGAGATATGGACTATCGATAATTTACACCTTAGGCTCTGCTTCTAACTCGGGCCCAAATTGTAAAATGGTCTTACCTATTGGCGATTTCGTCCCAATTCACATTCCAAGTGATATTCGGCATGCTAATTACATTGCCGGTTGCGAAATTGCATTATCTCTTATAGTTTCCGAGATATGGACTATCAATAATTTACACCTTAGGCTCTGCTTCTAACTTGGGTCCAAATTGTAAAATGGTCTTATCTATTGGCGATTTCGTTCCAATTCACATTCAAGTAATATTCGGCATGCTAATTACATTTCCGGTTGCCAAATTGCATTATCTCTTATAGTTTCCGAGATATGGACTATCGATAATTTACACCTTAGGCTCTGCTTCTAACTTGGGCCCAAATTGTAAAATGGTCTTATCTATTGGCGATTTCGTTCCAATTCACATTCCAAGTAATATTCGGCATGCTAATTACATTGCCGGTTGCCAAATTGCATTATCTCTTATAGTTTCCGAGATATGGACTATCGATAATTTACACCTTAGGCTCTGCTTCTAACTTGGGCCCAAATTGTAAAATGGTCTTATCTATTGGCGATTTCGTCCAATTCACATTCCAAGTAATATTCGGCATGCTAATTACATTGCCGGTTGCCAAATTGAATTATCTCTTATAGTTTCCGAGATATGGACTATCGATAATTTACACCTTTGGCTCTGCTTCTAACTTGGGCCCAAATTGTAAAATGATCTTATCTATTGGCGATTTCGTTCCAATTCACATTCCAAGTAATATTGGGCATGCTAATTACATTGCCGGTTGCCAAATTGCATTATCTCTTATAGTTTCCGAGATATGGACTATCGATAATTTACACCATAGGCTCTGCTTCTAACTTGGGCCCAAATTGTAAAATGGTCTTATCTATTGGCGATTTCGTTCCAATTCACATTCCAAGTAATATTCGGCATGCTAATTACATTGCCGGTTGCCAAATTGCATTATCTCTTATAGTTTCCGAGATATGGACTATCGATAATTTACACCTTAGGCTCTGCTTCTAACTTGCTCCCAAATTGTAAAATGGTCTTATCTATTGGCGATTTCGTTCCAATTCACATTCCAAGTAATATTCGGCATGCTAATTACATTGCCGGTTGCCAAATTGCATTATCTCTTATAGTTTCCGAGATATGGACTATCGATAATTTACACCTTAGGCTCTGCTTCTAACTTGGGCCCAAATTGTAAAATGGTCTTACCTATTGGCGATTTCGTCCCAATTCAGATTCCAAGTAATATTCGGCATGCTAATTACATTGCCGGTTGCCAAATTGCATTATCTCTTATAGTTTCCGAGATATGGACTATCGATAAATTACACCTTAGGCTCTGCTTCTAACTTGGGCCCAAATTGTAAAATGGTCTTATCTATTGGCGATTTTGTTCCAATTCACATTCCAAGTAATATTCGGCATGCTAATTACATTGCCGGTTGCCAAATTGCATTATCTCTTATAGTTTCGGAGATATGGACTATCGATAATTTACACCTTAGGCTCTGCTTCTAACTCGGGCCCAAATTGTAAAATGGTCTTACCTATTGGCGATTTCGTCCCAATTCACATTCCAAGTGATATTCGGCATGCTAATTACATTGCCGGTTGCGAAATTGCATTATCTCTTATAGTTTCCGAGATATGGACTATCAATAATTTACACCTTAGGCTCTGCTTCTAACTTGGGTCCAAATTGTAAAATGGTCTTATCTATTGGCGATTTCGTTCCAATTCACATTCCAAGTAATATTCGGCATGCTAATTACATTTCCGGTTGCCAAATTGCATTATCTCTTATAGTTTCCGAGATATGGACTATCGATAATTTACACCTTAGGCTCTGCTTCTAACTTGGGCCCAAATTGTAAAATGGTCTTATCTATTGGCGATTTCGTTCCAATTCACATTCCAAGTAATATTCGGCATGCTAATTACATTGCCGGTTGCCAAATTGCATTATCTCTTATAGTTTCCGAGATATGGACTATCGATAATTTACACCTTAGGCTCTGCTTCTAACTTGGGCCCAAATTGTAAAATGGTCTTATCTATTGGCGATTTCGTCCCAATTCACATTCCAAGTGATATTCGGCATGCTAATTACATTGCCGGTTGCGAAATTGCATTATCTCTTATAGTTTCCGAGATATGGACTATCAATAATTTACACCTTAGGCTCTGCTTTCTAACTTGGGTCCAAATTGTAAAATGGTCTTATCTATTGGCGATTTCGTTCCAATTCACATTCCAAGTAATATTCGGCATGCTAATTACATTGCCGGTTGCCAAATTGCATTATCTCTTATAGTTTCCGAGATACGGACTATCGATAATTTACACCTTAGTCTCTGCTTCTAACCTGGGCCCAAATTGTAAAATGGTCTTATCTATTGGCGATTTCGTTCCAATTCACATTCCAAGTAATATTCGGCATGCTAATTACATTGCCGGTTGCCAAATTGCATTATCTCTTATAGTTTCCGAGACATGGACTATCGATAATTTACACCTTAGGCTCTGCTTCTAACTTGGGCCCAAATTGTAAAATGGTCTTATCTATTGGCAATTTCGTTCCAATTCACATTCCAAGTAATATTCGGCATGCTAATTACATTGCCGGTTGCCAAATTGCATTATCTCTTATAGTTTCCGAGATATGGACTATCGATAATTTACACCTTAGGCTCTGCTTCTAACTTGGGCCCAAATTGTAAAATGGCCTTATCTATTGGCGATTTCGTCCCAATTCACATTCCAAGTGATATTCGGCATGCTAATTACATTGCCGGTTGCGAAATTGCATTATCTCTTATAGTTTCCGAGATATGGACTATCAATAATTTACACCTTAGCTCTGCTTCTAACTTGGGCCCAAATTGTAAAATGGTCTTATCTATTGGCGATTTCGTTCCAATTCACATTCCAAGTAATATTCGGCATGCTAATTACATTGCCGGTTGCCAAATTGCATTATCTCTAATAGTTTCCGAGATATGGACTATCGATAATTTACACCTTAGGCTCTGCTTCTAACTTGGGCCCAAATTGTAAAATGGTCTTATCTATTGGCGATTTCGTTCCAATTCACATTCCAAGTAATATTCGGCATGCTAATTACATTGCCGGTTGCCAAATTGCATTATCTCTTATAGTTTCCGAGATATGGACTATCGATAATTTACACCTTAGGCTCTGCTTCTAACTTGGGCCCAAATTGTAAAATGGTCTTATCTATTGGCGATTTCGTTCCAATTCACATTCCAAGTAATATTCGGCATGCTAATTACATTGCCGGTTGCCAAATTGCATTATCTCTTATAGTTTCCGAGATATGGACTATCGATAATTTACACCTTAGGCTCTGCTTCTAACTTGGGCCCAAATTGTAAAATGGTCTTATCTATTGGCGATTTCGTTCCAATTCACATTCCAAGTAATATTCGGCATGCTAATTACATTGCCGGTTGCCAAATTGCATTATCTCTTATAGTTTCCGAGATATGGACTATCGTTAATTTACACCTTAGGCTCTGCTTCTAACTTGGGCCCAAATTGTAAAATGGCCTTATCTATTGGCGATTTCATTCCAATTCACATTCCAAGTAATATTCGGCATGCTAATTACATTGCCGGTTGCCAAATTGCATTATCTCTTATAGTTTCCGAGACATGGACTATCGATAATTTACACCTTAGGCTCTGATTCTAACTTGGGCCCAAATTGTAAAATGGTCTTATCTATTGGCGATTTCGTTCCAATTCACATTCCAAGTAATATTCGGCATGCTAATTACATTGCCGGTTGCCAAATTGCATTATCTCTTATAGTTTCCGAGATATGGACTATCGATAATTTACACCTTAGGCTCTGCTTCTAACTTGGGCCCGAATTGTAAAATGGTCTTATCTATTGGCGATTTCGTTCCAATTCACATTCCAAGTAATATTCGGCATGCTAATTACATTGCCGGTTGCCAAATTGCATTATCTCTTATAGTGTCCGAGATATGGACTATCGATAATTTACACCTTAGGCTCTGCTTCTAACTTGGGCCCAAATTGTAAAATGGTCTTATCTATTGGCGATTTCGTTCCAATTCACATTCCAAGTAATATTCGGCATGCTAATTACATTGCCGGTGGCCAAGTTGCATTATCTCTTATAGTTTCCGAGATATGGACTATCGATAATTTACACCTTAGGCTCTGCTTCTAACTTGGGCCCAAATTGTAAAATGGTCTTATCTATTGGCGATTTCGTTCCAATTCATACTCCTAGTAATATTCGGCATGCTAATTACATTGCCGGTTGCGAAATTGCATTATCTCTTATAGTTTCCGAGATATGGACTATCAATAATTTACACCTTAGGCTCTGCTTCTAACTTGGTCCCAAATTGTAAAATGGTCTTATCTATTGGCGATTTCGTTCCAATTCACACTCCTAGTAATATTCGGCATGCTAATTACATTGCCGGTTGCGAAATTGCATTATCTCTTATAGTTTCCGAGATATGGACTATCAATAATTTACACCTTAGGCTCTGCTTCTAACTTGGTCCCAAATTGTAAAATGGTCTTATCTATTGGCGATTTCGTTCCAATTCACATTCCAAGTAATATTCGGCATGCTAATTACATTGCCGGTTGCCAAATTGCCATTATCTCTTATAGTTTCCGAGATATGGACTATCGATAATTTACACCTTAGGCGCTGCTTCTAACTTGGGCCCAAATTGTAAAATGGCCTTATCTATTGGCGATTTCGTCCCAATTCACATTCCAAGTAATATTCGGCATGCTAATTACATTGCCGGTTGCGAAATTGCATTATCTCTTATAGTTTCAGAGATATGGACTATCGATAATTTACACCTTAGGCTCTGCTTCTAACTTGGGCCCAAATTGTAAAATGGTCTTATCTATTGGCAATTTCGTTCCAGTTCACATTCCAAGTAATATTCGGCATGCTAATTACATTGCCGGTTGCCAAATTGCATTATCTCTTATAGTTTCCGAGATATGGACTATCGATAATTTACACCTTAGGCTCTGCTTCTAACTTGGGCCCAAATTGTAAAATGGTCTTATCTATTGGCGATTTCGTTCCAATTCACAATCCAAGTAATATTCGGCATGCTAATTACATTGCCGGTTGCCAAATTGCATTAACTCTTATAGTTTTCGAGATATGGACTATCGATAATTTACACCTTAGGCTCTGCTTCTAACTTGGGCCCAAATTGTAAAATGGTCTTATCTATTGGCGATTTCGTTCCAATTCACATTCCAAGTAATATTCGGCATGCTAATTACATTGCCGGTTGCCAAATTGCTTTATCTCTTATAGTTTCCGAGATATGGACTATCGATAATTTACACCATAGGCTCTGCTTCTAACTTGGCCCAAATTGTAAAATGGCCTTATCTATTGGCGATTTCGTTCCAATTCACATTCCAAGTAATATTCGGCATGCTAATTACATTGCCGGTTGCCAAATTGCATGATCTCTTATAGTTTCCGAGTTATGGACTATCGATAATTTACACCTTAGGCTCTGCTTCTAACTTGGGCCCAAATTGTAAAATGGTCTTATCTATTGGCGATTTCGTTCCAATTCACATTCCAAGTAATATTCGGCATGCTAATTACATTGCCGGTTGCCAAATTGCATTATCTCTTATAGTTTCCGAGATATGGACTATCGATAATTTACACCTTAGGCTCTGCTTCTAACTTGGGCCCAAATTGTAAAATGGTCTTATCTATTGGCGATTTCGTTCCAATTCACATTATAAGTAATATTCGGCATGCTAATTACATTGCCGGTTGCCAAATTGCATGATCTCTTATAGTTTCCGAGATATGGACTATCGATAATTTACACCTTAGGCTCTGCTTCTAACTTGGGCCCAAATTGTAAAATGGTCTTACCTATTGGCGATTTCGTTCCAATTCACATTCCAAGTAATATTCGGCATGCTAATTACATTGCCGGTTGCCAAATTGCATTATCACTTATAGTTTCCGAGATATGGACTATCGATAATTTACACCTTAGGCTCTGCTTCTAACTTGGGCCCAAATTGTAAAATGGTCTTATCTATTGGCGATTTCGTTCCAATTCACATTCCAAGTAATATTCGGCATGCTAATTACATTGCCGGTTGCCAAATTGCATTATCTCTTATAGTTTCCGAGATATGGACTATCGATAATTTACACCTTAGGCTCTGCTTCTAACTTGGGCCCAAATTGTAAAATGGTCTTATCTATTGGCGATTTCGTTCCAATTCACATTCCAAGTAATATTCGGCATGCTAATTACATTGCCGGTTGCCAAATTGCATTATCTCTTATAGTTTCCGAGATATGGACTATCGATAATTTACACCTTAGGCTCTGCTACTAACTTGGGCCCAAATTGTAAAATGGTCTTATCTATTGGCGATTTCGTTCCAATTCACATTCCAAGTAATATTCGGCATGCTAATTACATTGCCGGTTGCCAAATTGCATTATCTCTTATAGTTTCCGAGATATGGACTATCGATAATTTACACCTTAGGCCTCTGCTTCTAACTTGGGCCCAAATTGTAAAATGGTCTTATCTATTGGCGATTTCGTCCCAATTCACATTCAAGTGATAATAATCGGCATGCTAATTACATTGCCGGTTGCGAAATTGCATTATCTCTTATAGTTTCCGAGATATGGACTATCGATAATTTACACCTTAGGCTCTGCTACTAACTTGGGCCAAATTGTAAAATGGCCTTATCTATTGGCGATTTCGTTCCAATTCACATTCCAAGTAATATTCGGCATGCTAATTACATTGCCGGTTGCCAAATTGCATTATCTCTTATAGTTTCCGAGATATGGACTATCGATAATTTACACCTTAGGCTCTGCTTCTAACTTGGGCCCAAATTGTAAAATGGTCTTATCTATTGGCGATTTCGTTCCAATTCACATTCCAAGTAATATTCGGCATGCTAATTACATTGCCGGTTGCCAAATTGCATTATCTCTTATAGTTTCCGAGATATGGACTATCGATAATTTACACCTTAGGCTCTGCTTCTAACTTGGGCCCAAATTGTAAAATGGTCTTATCTATTGGCGATTTCGTTCCAATTCACATTCCAAGTAATATTCGGCATGCTAATTACATTGCCGGTTGCCAAATTGCATTATCTCTTATAGTTTCCGAGATATGGGACTATCGATAATTTACACCATAGGCTCTGCTTCTAACTTGGGCCCAAATTGTAAAATGGTCTTATCTATTGGCGATTTCGTTCCAATTCACATTCCAAGTAATATACGGCATGCTAATTACATTGCCGGTTGCCAAATTGCATTATCTCTTATAGTTTCCGAGATATGGACTATCGATAATTTACACCTTAGGCTCTGCTTCTAACTTGCTCCCAAATTGTAAAATGGCCTTATCTATTGGCGATTTCGTTCCAATTCACATTCCAAGTAATATTCGGCATGCTAATTACATTGCCGGTTGCCAAATTGCATTATCTCTTATAGTTTCCGAGATATGGACTATCGATAATTTACACCTTAGGCTCTGCTTCTAACTTGGGCCCAAATTGTAAAATGGTCTTATCTATTGGCGATTTCGTTCCAATTCACATTCCAAGTAATATTCGACATGCTAATTACATTGCCGGTTGCCAAATTGAATTATCTCTCATAGTTTCCGAGATATGGACTATCGATAATTTACACCTTAGGCTCTGCTTCTAACTTGGGCCCAAATTGTAAAATGGTCTTATCTATTGGCGATTTCGTTCCAATTCACATTCCAAGTAATATTGGGCATGCTAATTACATTGCCGGTTGCCAAATTGCATTATCTCTTATAGTTTCCGAGATATGGACTATCGATAATTTACACCATAGGCTCTGCTTCTAACTTGTGCCCAAATTGTAAAATGGTCTTATCTATTGGCGATTTCGTTCCAATTCACATTCCAAGTAATATTCGGCATGCTAATTACATTGCCGGTTGCCAAATTGCATTATCTCTTATAGTTCCCGAGATATGGACTATCGATAATTTACACCTTAGGCTCTGCTTCTAACTTGGGCCCAAATTGTAAAATGGTCTTATCTATTGACGATTAAGTTGCAATTCACAATCCAAGTAATATTCGGCATGCTAATTACATTGCCGGTTGCCAAATTGCATTATCTCTTATAGTTTCCGAGATATGGACTATCGATAATTTACACCTTAGGCTCTGCTTCTAACTTGGGCCCAAATTGTAAAATGGTCTTATCTATTGGGGATTTCGTTCCAATTCACATTCCAAGTAATATTCGGCATGCTAATTACATTGCCGGTTGCCAAATTGCATTATCTCTTATAGTTTCCGAGATATGGACTATCGATAATTTACACATTAGGCTCTGCTTCTAACTTGGGCCCAAATTGTAAAATGGTCTTATCTATTGGCGATTTCGTTCCAATTCACATTCCAAGTAATATTCGGCATGCTAATTACATTGCCGGTTGCCAAATTGCATTATCTCTTATAGTTTCCGAGATATGGACTATCGATAATTTACACCTTAGGCTCTTCTTCTAACTTGGGCCCAAATTGTAAAATGGTCTTATCTATTGGCGATTTCGTTCCAATTCACACTCCAAGTAATATTCGGCATGCTAATTACATTGCCGGTTGCGAAATTGCATTATCTCTTATAGTTTCCGAGATATGGACTATCGATAATTTACACCTTAGGCTCTGCTTCTAACTTGGGCCCAAATTGTAAAATGGTCTTATCTATTGGCGATTTCGTTCCAATTCACATTCCAAGTAATATTCGGCATGCTAATTACATTGCCGGTTGCCAAATTGCATTATCTCTTATAGTTTCCGAGATATGGACTATCGATAATTTACACCTTAGGCTCTGCTTCTAACTTGGGCCCAAATTGTAAAATGGTCTTATCTATTGGCGATTTCGTTCCAATTCACATTACAAGTACATATTCGGCATGCTAATTACATTGCCGGTTGCCAAATTGCATTATCTCTTATAGTTTCCGAGATATGGACTATCGATAATTTACACCTTAGGCTCTGCTTCTAACTTGGGCCCAAATTGTAAAATGGTCTTATCTATTGGCGATTTCGTTCCAATTCATACTCCAAGTAATATTCGGCATGCTAATTACATTGCCGGTTGCGAAATTGCATTATCTCTTATAGTTTCCGAGATATGGACTATCGATAATTTACACCTTAGGCTCTGCTTCTAACTTGGGCCCAAATTGTAAAATGGTCTTATCTATTGGCGATTTCGTCCCAATTCACATTCCAAGTGATAATCGGTATGCTAATTACATTGCCGGTTGCGAAATTGCATTATCTCTTATAGTTTCCGAGATATGGACTATCGATAATTTACACCTTAGGCTCTGCTTCTAACTTGGGCCCCAAATTGTAAAATGGCCTTATCTATTGGCGATTTCGTTCCAATTCACATTCCAAGTAATATTCGGCATGCTAATTACATTGCCGGTTGCCAAATTGCATTATCTCTTATAGTTTCCGAGATATGGACTATCGATAATTTACACCTTAGGCTCTGCTTCTAACTTGGGTCCAAATTGTAAAATGGTCTTATCTATTGGCGATTTCGTTCCAATTCACATTCCAAGTAATATTCGGCATGCTAATTACATTGCCGGTTGCCAAATTGCATTATCTCTTATAGTTTCCGAGATATGGACTATCGATAATTTACACCTTAGGCTCTGCTTCTAACTTGGGCCCAAATTGTAAAATGGTCTTATCTATTGGCGATTTCGTTCCAATTCACATTCCAAGTAATATTCGGCATGCTAATTACATTGCCGGTTGCCAAATTGCATTATCTCTTATAGTTTCCGAGATATGGACTATCGATAATTTACACCATAGGCTCTGCTTCTAACTTGGCCCAAATTGTAAAATGGTCTTATCTATTGGCGATTTCGTTCCAATTCACATTCCAAGTAATATACGGCATGCTAATTACATTGCCGGTTGCCAAATTGCATTATCTCTTATAGTTTCCGAGATATGGACTATCGATAATTTACACCTTAGGCTCTGCTTCTAACTTGCTCCCAAATTGTAAAATGGCCTTATCTATTGGCGATTTCGTTCCAATTCACATTCCAAGTAATATTCGGCATGCTAATTACATTGCCGGTTGCCAAATTGCATTATCTCTTATAGTTTCCGAGATATGGACTATCGATAATTTACACCTTAGGCTCTGCTTCTAACTTGGGCCCAAATTGTAAAATGGTCTTATCTATTGGCGATTTCGTTCCAATTCACATTCCAAGTAATATTCGGCATGCTAATTACATTGCCGGTTGCCAAATTGAATTATCTCTTATAGTTTCCGAGATATGGACTATCGATAATTTACACCTTAGGCTCTGCTTCTAACTTGGGCCCAAATTGTAAAATGGTTTTATCTATTGGCGATTTCGTTCCAATTCACATTCCAAGTAATATTGGGCATGCTAATTACATTGCCGGTTGCCAAATTGCATTATCTCTTATAGTTTCCGAGATATGGACTATCGATAATTTACACCATAGGCTCTGCTTCTAACTTGTGCCCAAATTGTAAAATGGTCTTATCTATTGGCGATTTCGTTCCAATTCACATTCCAAGTAATATTCGGCATGCTAATTACATTGCCGGTTGCCAAATTGCATTATCTCTTATAGTTTCCGAGATATGGACTATCGATAATTTACACCTTAGGCTCTGCTTCTAACTTGGGCCCAAATTGTAAAATGGTCTTATCTATTGACGATTAAGTTGCAATTCACATTCCAAGTAATATTCGGCATGCTAATTACATTGCCGGTTGCCAAATTGCATTATCTCTTATAGTTTCCGAGATATGGACTATCGATAATTTACACCTTAGGCTCTGCTTCTAACTTGGGCCCAAATTGTAAAATGGTCTTATCTATTGGGGATTTCGTTCCAATTCACATTCCAAGTAATATTCGGCATGCTAATTACATTGCCGGTTGCCAAATTGCATTATCTCTTATAGTTTCCGAGATATGGACTATCGATAATTTACACCTTAGGCTCTGCTTCTAACTTGGGCCCAAATTGTAAAATGGTCTTATCTATTGGCGATTTCGTTCCAATTCACATTCCAAGTAATATTCGGCATGCTAATTACATTGCCGGTTGCCAAATTGCATTATCTCTTATAGTTTCCGAGATATGGACTATCGATAATTTACACCTTAGGCTCTTCTTCTAACTTGGGCCCAAATTGTAAAATGGTCTTATCTATTGGCGATTTCGTTCCAATTCACACTCCAAGTAATATTCGGCATGCTAATTACATTGCCGGTTGCGAAACTGCATTATCTCTTATAGTTTCCGAGATATGGACTATCGATAATTTACACCTTAGGCTCTGCTTCTAACTTGGGCCCAAATTGTAAAATGGTCTTATCTATTGGCGATTTCGTTCCAATTCAGATTCCAAGTAATATTCGGCATGCTAATTACATTGCCGGTTGCCAAATTGCATTATCTCTTATAGTTTCCGAGATATGGACTATCGATAATTTACACCTTAGGTTCTGCTTCTAACTTGGGCCCAAATTGTAAAATGGTCTTATCTATTGGCGATTTCGTTCCAATTCACATTCCAAGTAATATTCGGCATGCTAATTACATTGCCGGTTGCCAAATTGCATTATCTCTTATAGTTTCCGAGATATGGGACTATCGATAATTTACACCTTAGGCTCTGCTTCTAACTTGGGCCCAAATTGTAAAATGGTCTTATCTATTGGCGATTTCGTTCCAATTCATACTCCAAGTAATATTCGGCATGCTAATTACATTGCCGGTTGCGAAATTGCATTATCTCTTATAGTTTCCGAGATATGGACTATCGATAATTTACACCTTAGGCTCTGCTTCTAACTTGGGCCCAAATTGTAAAATGGTCTTATCTATTGGCGATTTCTTTCCAATTCACATTCCAAGTAATTTTCGGCATGCTAATTACATTGCCGGTTGCCAAATTGCATTATCTCTTATAGTTTCCGAGATATGGACTATCGATAATTTACACCTTAGGCTCTGCTTCTAACTTGGGCCCAAATTGTAAAATGGTCTTATCTATTGGCGATTTCGTTCCAATTCACATTCCAAGTAATATTCGGCATGCTAATTACATTGCCGGTTGCCAAATTGCATTATCTCTTATAGTTTCCGAGATATGGACTATCGATAATTTACACCTTAGGCTCTGCTTCTAACTTGGGCCCAAATTGTAAAATGGTCTTATCTATTGGCGATTTTCGTCCCAATTCACATTCCAAGTGATAATCGGCATGCTAATTACATTGCCGGTTGCGAAATTGCATTATCTCTTATAGTTTCCGAGATATGGACTATCGATAATTTACACCTTAGGCTCTGCTTCTAACTTGGGCCCAAATTGTAAAATGGTCTTATCTATTGGCGATTTCGTTCCAATTCACATTCCAAGTAATATTCGGCATGCTAATTACATTGCCGGTTGCCAAATTGCATTATCTCTTATAGTTTCCGAGATATGGACTATCGATAATTTACACCTTAGGCTCTGCTTCTAACTTGGGCCCAAATTGTAAAATGGTCTTATCTATTGGCGATTTCGTTCCAATTCACATTCCAAGTAATATTCGGCATGCTAATTACATTGCCGGTTGCCAAATTGCATTATCTCTTATAGTTTCCGAGATATGGACTATCGATAATTTACACCTTAGGCTCTGCTTCTAACTTGGGCCCAAATTGTAAAATGGTCTTATCTATTGGCGATTTCGTTCCAATTCACATTCCAAGTAATATTCGGCATGCTAATTACATTGCCGGTTGCCAAATTGCATTATCTCTTATAGTTTCCGAGATATGGACTATCGATAATTTACACCATAGGCTCTGCTTCTAACTTGGGCCCAAATTGTAAAATGGTCTTATCTATTGGCGATTTCGTTCCAATTCACATTCCAAGTAATATTCGGCATGCTAATTACATTGCCGGTTGCCAAATTGCATTATCTCTTATAGTTTCCGAGATATGGACTATCGATAATTTACACCTTAGGCTCTGCTTCTAACTTGCTCCCAAATTGTAAAATGGTCTTATCTATTGGCGATTTCGTTCCAATTCACATTCCAAGTATATTCGGCATGCTAATTACATTGCCGGTTGCCAAATTGCATTATCTCTTATAGTTTCCGAGATATGGACTATCGATAATTTACACCTTAGGCTCTGCTTCTAACTTGGGCCCAAATTGTAAAATGGTCTTATCTATTGGCGATTTCGTTCCAATTCACATTCCAAGTAATATTCGGCATGCTAATTACATTGCCGGTTGCCAAATTGCATTATCTCTTATAGTTTCCGAGATATGGACTATCGATAATTTACACCTTAGGCTCTGCTTCTAACTTGGGCCCAAATTGTAAAATGGTCTTATCTATTGGCGATTTCGTTCCAATTCACATTCCAAGTAATATTCGGCATGCTAATTACATTGCCGGTTGCCAAATTGCATTATCTCTTATAGTTTCCGAGATATGGACTATCGATAATTACACCATAGGCTCTGCTTCTAACTTGGGCCCAAATTGTAAAATGGTCTTATCTATTGGCGATTTCGTTCCAATTCACATTCCAAGTAATATACGGCATGCTAATTACATTGCCGGTTGCCAAATTGCATTATCTCTTATAGTTTCCGAGATATGGACTATCGATAATTTACACCTTAGGCTCTGCTTCTAACTTGCTCCCAAATTGTAAAATGGTCTTATCTATTGGCGATTTCGTTCCAATTCACATTCCAAGTAATATTCGGCATGCTAATTACATTGCCGGTTGCCAAATTGCATTATCTCTTATAGTTTCCGAGATATGGACTATCGATAATTTACACCTTAGGCTCTGCTTCTAACTTGGGCCCAAATTGTAAAATGGTCTTATCTATTGGCGATTAAGTTGCAATTCACATTCCAAGTAATATTCGGCATGCTAATTACATTGCCGGTTGCCAAATTGCATTATCTCTTATAGTTTCCGAGATATGGACTATCGATAATTTACACCTTAGGCTCTGCTTCTAACTTGGGCCCAAATTGTAAAAATGGTCTTATCTATTGGGGATTTCGTTCCAATTCACATTCCAAGTAATATTCGGCATGCTAATTACATTGCTGGTTGCCAAATTGCATTATCTCTTATAGTTTCCGAGATATGGACTATCGATAATTTACACATTAGGCTCTGCTTCTAACTTGGGCCCAAATTGTAAAATGGTCTTATCTATTGGCGATTTCGTTCCAATTCACATTCCAAGTAATATTCGGCATGCTAATTACATTGCCGGTTGCCAAATTGCATTATCTCTTATAGTTTCCGAGATATGGACTATCGATAATTTACACCTTAGGCTCTGCTTCTAACTTGGGCCCAAATTGTAAAATGGTCTTATCTATTGGCGATTTCGTTCCAATTCACACTCCAAGTAATATTCGGCATGCTAATTACATTGCCGGTTGCGAAATTGCATTATCTCTTATAGTTTCCGAGATATGGACTATCGATAATTTACACCTTAGGTTCTGCTTCTAACTTGGGCCCAAATTGTAAAATGGTCTTATCTATTGGCGATTTCGTTCCAATTCACATTCCAAGTAATATTCGGCATGCTAATTACATTGCCGGTTGCCAAATTGCATTATCTCTTATAGTTTCCGAGATATGGACTATCGATAATTTACACCTTAGGCTCTGCTTCTAACTTGGGCCCAAATTGTAAAATGGTCTTATCTATTGGCGATTTCGTTCCAATTCACATTCCAAGTAATATTCGGCATGCTAATTACATTGCCGGTTGCCAAATTGCATTATCTCTTATAGTTTCCGAGATATGGACTATCGATAATTTACACCTTAGGCTCTGCTTCTAACTTGGGCCCAAATTGTAAAATGGTCTTATCTATTGGCGATTTCGTCCCAATTCACATTCCAAGTGATATTCGGCATGCTAATTACATTGCCGGTTGCGAAATTGCATTATCTCTTATAGTTTCCGAGATATGGACTATCAATAATTTACACCTTAGGCTCTGCTTCTAACTTGGGCCCAAATTGTAAAATGGTCTTATCTATTGGCGATTTCTTTCCAATTCACATTCCAAGTAATATTCGGCATGCTAATTACATTGCCGGTTGCCAAATTGCATTATCTCTTATAGTTTCCGAGATATGGACTATCGATAATTTACACCTTAGGCTCTGCTTTCTAACTTGGGCCCAAATTGTAAAATGGACTTATCTATTGGCGATTTCGTTCCAATTCACATTCCAAGTAATATTCGGCATGCTAATTACATTGCCGGTTGCCAAATTGCATTATCTCTTATAGTTTCCGAGATATGGACTATCGATAATTTACACCTTAGGCTCTGCTTCTAACTTGGGCCCAAATTGTAAAATGGTCTTATCTATTGGCGATTTCGTTCCAATTCACACTCCAAGTAATATTCGGCATGCTAATTACATTGCCGGTTGCGAAATTGCATTATCTCTTATAGTTTCCGAGATATGGGACTATCGATAATTTACACCTTAGGCTCTGCTTCTAACTTGGGCCCAAATTGTAAAATGGTCTTATCTATTGGCGATTTCGTTCCAATTCACATTCCAAGTAATATTCGGCATGCTAATTACATTGCCGGTTGCCAAATTGCATTATCTGTTATAGTTTCCGAGATATGGACTATCGATAATTTACACCTTAGGCTCTGCTTCTAACTTGGGCCCCAAATTGTAAAATGGTCTTATCTATTGGCGATTTCGTTCCAATTCACATTCCAAGTAATATTCGGCATGCTAATTACATTGCCGGTTGCCAAATTGCATTATCTCTTATAGTTTCCGAGATATGGACTATCGATAATTTACACCTTAGGCTCTGCTTCTAACTTGGGCCCAAATTGTAAAATGGTCTTATCTATTGGCGATTTCGTCCCAATTCACATTCCAAGTGATATTCGGCATGCTAATTACATTGCCGGTTGCGAAATTGCATTATCTCTTATAGTTTCCGAGATATGGACTATCGATAATTTACACCTTAGGCTCTGCTTCTAACTTGGGCCCAAATTGTAAAATGGTCTTATCTATTGGCGATTTCGTTCCAATTCACATTCCAAGTAATATTCGGTATGCTAATTACATTGCCGGTTGCCAAATTGCATTATCTCTTATAGTTTCCGAGATATGGACTATCGATAATTTACACCTTAGGCTCTGCTTCTAACTTGGGCCCAAATTGTAAAATGGTCCTTATCTATTGGCGATTTCGTTCCAATTCACATTCCAAGTAATATTCGGCATGCTAATTACATTGCCGGTTGCCAAATTGCATTATCTCTTATAGTTTCCGAGATATGGACTATCGATAATTTACACCTTAGGCTCTGCTTCTAACTTGGGCCCAAATTGTAAAATGGTCTTATCTATTGGCGATTTCGTTCCAATTCACATTCCAAGTAATATTCGGACATGCTAATTACATTGCCGGTTGCCAAATTGCATTATCTCTTATAGTTTCCGAGATATGGACTATCGATAATTTACACCTTAGGCTCTGCTTCTAACTTGGGCCCAAATTGTAAAATGGTCTTATCTATTGGCGATTTCGTTCCAATTCACATTCCAAGTATATTCGGCATGCTAATTACAT